>NC_072786.1:6169022-6469022 GCF_022539595.1 Amphiprion ocellaris
TTTCAAAGATGTTGTAAAAACGTGCCATATGATGAAATAATGTAAAGGAGGGCGTGAAAAACACTCCAGAAAGGTTTTCTTTGAAAAAAAAACCATCATGAATTTTGGCGCAAAAAAAACGCCTTACTATACTATGTCGAAAAAAAATGCCATTTTTCAAAGATGTTGTAAAAACGTGCCATATGATGAAATAATGTAAAGGAGGGCGTGAAAAACACTCCAGAAAGGTTTTCTTTGAAAAAAAAACCATCATGAATTTTGGCGCAAAAAAAACGCCTTACTATACTATGTCGAAAAAAAATGCCATTTTTCAAAGATGTTGTAAAAACGTGCCATATGATGAAATAATGTAAAGGAGGGCGTGAAAAACACTCCAGAAAGGTTTTCTTTGAAAAAAAAAACCATCATGAATTTTGGCGCAAAAAAAACGCCTTACTATACTATGTCGAAAAAAAATGCCATTTTTCAAAGATGTTGTAAAAACGTGCCATATGATGAAATAATGTAAAGGAGGGCGTGAAAAACACTCCAGAAAGGTTTTCTTTGAAAAAAAAAACCATCATGAATTTTGGCGCAAAAAAAACGCCTTACTATACTATGTCGAAAAAAAATGCCATTTTTCAAAGATGTTGTAAAAACGTGCCATATGATGAAATAATGTAAAGGAGGGCGTGAAAAACACTCCAGAAAGGTTTTCTTTGACAAAAAAAACCATCATGAATTTTGGCGCAAAAAAAACGCCTTACTATACTATGTCGAAAAAAAAATGCCATTTTTCAAACATGTTGTAAAAACGTGCCATATGATGAAATAATTTTTATCATATTTTGGACGACATACTAAACTACAACGTTTTTGTCAAATTTTGGACGACATACTAAACTATGATGTTTTTGTCATATTTTGGATGACATAGTAAAGTATGACATTTTTGACATATTTTGGACGACATACTAAACTATGACAGTTTTTCCACATTTTGGATGACATACTAAACTATGACATTTTTGTCATATTTTGGATGACATACTAAACTATGACGTGTTTGTCATATTTTGGACGACATACTAAACTATAACATTTTTTCCACATTTTGGACGACATACTAAACTATGGCATTTTTCTCATATTTTGGACAACATACTAAACTCTGACATTTTTTCCACATTTTGGATGACATACTAAACAATGACGTTTTAATGACATTTTGGACAACCTGCAGTATGGGGCCATGAGCAGGAATCGATCCTGTGTATTGTGTTTACGAGTCAGCCTCTCAACCAGTTGAGTTGCCGGGGCACCTTTGTACTACTTGGTGGACGACACATTAAACAATAATTTTCTTTATACACTTTGGACGACATACTAAACTACGTCATTTTTCTGATATTTTGGACGACATACTAAACTACGACATTATTCTCATATTTTGGACGACATGCTAAACTATGAAGTTTTTGTCATATTTTGGACAACATACTAAACTACAATATTTTTTCCACATTTTGGATGACATACTAAACCATGACATTTTAATGACATTTTGGACAACCTGCAGTATCGGCCAGGAGTGGGAGTCGAACCTGTGTATTGCGTTTACGAGTCAACCTCTCAACCAGTTGCGCTACCGGGGAACTTTTGTACCACTCGTTGGATGACACATTAAATTTCGACTTTCTTTATAGCTTTGGACGACATACTAAACTACGACATTTTTGTCATATTTTGGACGACATACTAAAGTATGACATTTTTGTGATATTTTGGACGACATACTAAAGTATGACATTTTTGTGATATTTTGGACAACATACTAAACTATGACGTTTTTGTCCTATTTTGGACGACATACTAAACTATGACATTTTCCTCATGTCTTGGACGACTTACTAAAGTATGACTTTTTTTCATATGTTGGACGACACACTAAACAATGACGTTGTTGTCATATTTTGGACGACAGTAAACTATGACATTTTTGACAGATTTTGGACGACATACTAAACTATGACGTTTTTATCATATTTTGGACAACATACTAAACTATGATGTATTTGTCATATTTTGGACGACATAGTAAAGTATGACATTTTTGACATATTTTGGACGACATACATTTTTGTCAAATTTTGGACGACAATGACATTTTTGTCATATTTTGGACGACATAATAAACTATGACGTTTTTGTCAAATTTTGAACGACATACTAAACTATGACATTTTTTTCATATTTTAGACGGCATACTAAACTATGACGTTTTTGTCATATTTTGGACGACTTACTAAACTATGACTTTTTTTTCACATTTTGGATGACACTAAACAATGACATTTCTGTCATATTTTGGACGACATACTAAACTATGACGTTTTTGACGACATACTAAACTATGAGTTTTTTTTCATATTTTGGACGACATACTAAACTATGACGTTTTTGTCATGTTTTGGACGACATACTTAACTATGACATTTCTGTCATATTTTGGATGACACACTAAACTGACGTTTTTGACGACATACTAAACTATGACGTTTTTTTCATATTTTGGACGACATACTGAACTATGACGTTTTTGTCATGTTTTGGACGACATACTAAACTATGACGTTTTTTTCATATTTTGGACGACATACTGAACTATGACGTTTTTGTCATGTTTTGGACGACATACTAAACCATGACGTTTTTGTCATATTTTGGACAACATACTAAACTATGACATTTTTGTGATATTTATGACGACATACTAAACTATGTCGTATTTGTCATATTTTGGAAGACACACTAAACTATGACATTGTTGTCATGTTTTGGACGACATACTAAACTATGATGTTTTTGTAATGTTTTGGACGACATACTAAACTATGACGTTTTTGTCATTTTTGACGACACTAAACTATGACATTTTTGTCAAATTTTGAATGACACACTAAATTATGACATTTTTGTCATATTTTGGACGACATACTAAACTATGACATTTTTGTCATTTTTGACGACATACTAAACTATGACATTTTTACCACATTTTGGACGACATACTAAACTATGACATTTTTACCACATTTTGGACGACATACTAAACTATGACGTTTTTGTCATATTTTGGAAGACACACTAAACTATGACATTTTTGTCATGTTTTGGACAACATACTAAACTATGATGTTTTTGTAATGTTTTGGACGACATACTAAACTACGACGTTTTTGTCATTTTTGACGACGACATTTTTGTCATTTTTGACGACATACTAAACTATGACATTTTTGTCAAATTTTGATTGACATACTAAACTATGACATTTTTGTCATTTTTGACGACATACTAAACTATGACATTTTTACCACATTTTGGACGACATACTAAACTATGACGTTTTTGTCATGTTTTGGACGACATCCTAAACTATAATGTTTTTGTCATGTTTTGGACGACATACTAAACTATGACGTTTTTGTCATATTTTGGATATCGGAATTTTGTTTCTCCAGTGTTGGCATCGGCTCCAATATTCCAGTATTCTTCAGGTGCTAATAAAAATGTATACTTAGTGTTCTATGAGGTGTGTTAAATGTTTTTTTGAAGACTTAACAGCAAAAAACAGACATCAAAGAAATAAAACTAACTGATTCTGACCTGATAGAGTTGACAGCCAGCTCTTTCAGCGTGCCAAGGTTTGCTTTCAGTCCTCCAATGCCCACAAATGCTTCATAAAAGTCATAGGAGAGGCCTGTGGTGCCGAACAGAGATGGGTCATCAGAGCTGATCACCATCGGGTGGCCCTCAGACATTAGCACAGCTGCAGGGTGGTTCCTCAGATCTGATACCAGCTTCAGCACCTGCAGGTCCAACAAAGCCAGATACTTCATATATTAAGACAGGTTTATTAGTTTCCTCAGTGTTAGTAGGTGATCCTACCTGGTTTGAGATGGGACAAAGCTCCACAGCAACGTTTCTTTTCCTGGAAAGCTCTTTGGCCAGTGGATGGTGAGCCAAAGCGAAGCCGTGTCCAATGCGAGTGGTGTTGAAAAGCAGGGCGTCAAGAATATTTTGATCGACGTTGGAGCCTTCGTCATCTACACACAAAGTTTCGAATGATTTTTAAAACTACTTGAAACATTCTGTTGTAATGTAATGCTGTGTTTTAACCCACCTGTCTCCCCTGCGTGAAAGAAGTATGGCAACGTGACACCAAGTTCAGCCGGAAGAGAAAGAGCCTCTCTGAAGAACCAAAGGGTCCCTCCACTGTCCTCCCGGCCAACCTGCAAACCATGATGCAAGATTATACCTGCTTATAGTTTAAAGCAGGGGTGTCATACATGCGGCCCGTGGGCCAAAAGTGGCCCTCCAGAGGGTCCAATCCGGCCCTCAAAGTGCAAAAATTACAGAGAAGACATTAACTGTAGAAATAAATTTGTAAAACTATAAATTTAAAATTATTTCTACACCATGACAACTTGTTCTGATCATAAAGTAAAATACTAGATTGCTCTCTGTTCTTTTGTCATTTTGTGTCTTGTTTTTTATCTTTTTTTGTCTGGCTTTTATCAATCGTCTCATGTTTTTGTCGTTTTGTTTATCGCTTTTGTCATTTTTATTCTCATTTTTGTCATTTGTCAATTTTTTTGTCACTTTGTAACTTTTTAATATAATTTTCTCTCTTTTTTCGCTTTGTGCTGTTTGTCTCATTTTTTTCATTTTGTTTCTCGTTTTTGAAATATTTTGTCTTGTTTTTGTTGTTTTTTGTCTTTTTTTGTCTGACTTTTGTCGTTTTGTAAGTTGTAATGTGTAAATGATAAACTGAGGCATAATGTTGTTGAGATTGAATTAGTTTTTCTTAAGAAGTTTCAGGTTGTTCATAATGTTTTGTAAAAAGATAAGTCCTTAAATGTGAACTTTTTTGCACTAAAACATTAGGAATTGCGGTTATTTCTAGGTAATTATGGTGTGATTTTACTGGTGTGGCTCACTGGAGATCAAACTGGGCTGAATGTGGCTCCTGAACTAAAGTGAGTTTGACACCCCTGATTTCAAGGGTCATGGGGAGCCAGAGGGTGAAAAGTAGGGTACATCCTGGATAAATCAGTCAATCACAGACTGACATTTAGATACAGACAACCCTTCACGTGAACACATTTGGGCAGTTTAGTGCTACCAATTATCAATTAGTACTGTTGGAAGAAGCCACCAGGGAAAACCCACCCAGGCACCAGGAAAACATTCAAGAGAAAGGTCAGTAAAAATTAAATTAAACCAGAACAACAAGCAAGAGAAATTACTTCCATTAGACAAGAGTCCATTCAAGAGGTTAAATTAGACAGATCACTTCTTACCATGTCAAATCCTGCAACAACATCTGGAAAGTCCTTTCGCAGCTGAATGGCTTCTTTTATAGCTGCTTTGACCTCAGATACAGTCAGAGCCCTGCACAAAGCAGCAACACACACGAAGAACAGCACTCTGTAAGACTCACAAACAAAACACCATACAATTTTACACTAAGATTTACATTGTAGGATGGCTATTTGAGCAAGGCGACTCAAAAATACTGACAACAGGACAAAATACGGAAGAAAAACTGCAACAGCAAACACCACAAGAAGACCCTCACTGATTAAGACACGTGTAAATTGGTAATAGTTGGAGTTATTGGGTGATGTAGCAGAGACTTCTTTGTTAGTTTTGCACTTTTGCATGCTAATATTTGCTAATTAGCACAAAGCAGAGCTGAGGTTGATCGGATTGAATTAACTTTGCTTGTGTACTTGAACTAAACCAAAGACTTCTGATGAAGACACTCTAATGAGAAGTCAAGGATCCTAAAATGTATTTATTACACTTTATTCTGTGGGGAACATGAATGTCTGTAGCAAATTTCAACAGCTGTAACAAACAGCTGTTGAGACATCTCAATCACAAGCATAAAAGTGAATATCAGGTTGGAGATCACTAAAGTCATCAGGCTTCATCATTAGGGGACCGTTAATATCGAGAATTTAAGTAACAGACCTACAGATATTAGTAGTAGTCCCTGGTAAAAATCAGGCTCTAACAGCGCTGCATCAATTCCCATAATACATCTCAAAGCATGAATGCCCACATTTGCCAAACTCTACACCCCCAGGATTCACATTACAGCATCAGGTTGATTTTCTCAGGCTAAAAACTACTTCAGAGCCGCAGAAAACACACGTTGGCTTGGTAGTGCTACACGACTGGCCCTTTAATAAAGTTCTACAGGATGCTACATAACCACAAGATAATATATTGAATTATAGTTGCAAAATTATGTTTAAGAACTGGAACATTGTGATAGATGAAAGAGAGGATGGCAGATGGTCTCCAATTAGCTTCAAAAAGATATCACATTATTTAGTTTCTAAATCAGAAGATTGTTGCACTCAGAGTTATGAAGTGGTCTAAAGAAACTGTACTGAAGTACATTTGTAGGGCATTTGTAGTTGAGTTTTTTTTATTTTGTTCAACTTTATACTTCTGCTCCTCTATATCTCAGAGGCAAATGGTGCATTTCCATATCCCTGCTGTCCAATCAAACTGTGTATCTGAACATTTTGTCATTTTAAATGTTCTTGATGAACTGAAATATTCCATGTTCATTCATAAGTTAAGATCATTCTCCTTTTTTGAGGTATAGAAACGCATGAAAACGCCCCTGGGAATAGCTAGAAACTGTCACAAAGCTGAAAACAGGAATGTTTATCTATCTACAAACATATGATCATCTGGTAGAATGTGCATATTTAAGGAATATACAATATGCATTGCTGTAGAGGTCAAATTAGCGCTAACTTAAACATGTTTGCAGTGAAGTGCAAGATATATAACTGCAATATTAATCAACAAACACGATATACAAAACACTGGCAGGGAACGTTTTACTGCAGAATAACTTTTGCTGCTGTTTCTTTAAGTAATCTTTGCTGCTAATACTTTAACACTTTTTAAACAATTTTTGCATGTAGTGGAGTATTTTTACAGTGTAGTATTGCTACCTTTACTTGCAAAAAAGATCAGAATTCTTCCTTCACTACAGGTCACAGGGGCTATTGTACTGCATCGTGAGTACTTTCACTTCGGATACTTATGGCACTTTTTCACTAGCACCTGCTCGGCTCGATTCAGCTCGAATACGTGCTGATAATGCCGATAATATGACTTCTACCAAGTGCAGGCCACTGATTGGACAGGGAGTGACGATACGCGAGAGCGACTCCTTCATGAAAACCAAACCCGCCATTTTAAGAAAAAGTGGCAACAGTGACGGTGCGCATTGCCTCAATGTCCTCCATTGTTGTGTTGCACACAAATAACGTTAAGAGACTTTCAGGCCTTCCTGCTATGACGACTCCACCCACAATGAGGTGGTACTCAATTATAATAGAAAACGACCTAAACCGAGTCGAGCCGAGTAGGTGCTTGTGGAAAAGCACCTTTAAAGTACAGCTATATTACCTAGTTGGGTTTTGAGTGCAGTACCTTTAGTCGTAATAGAGTATTTTTAGATTATTTATTAGCACTTTTTAAGGTGTTAAATGGGTTTCTTGATACCTTCAAGCCCCTACTGAAGACACACATGTACTCCCTGGCTTTCAATTGTAGCTGATACATGGCATCTGACTCTGTATATTTCCTTAGAGATTATATCTTGTTCTCTATTTTTGATCTGTAAAGCAGTTTGGTCAACCTTGGTTGTCTTTTAAAACTTGCTATACAACTAAAGTTGACTTGACTTTGACTTAAGTATCTTCCATCACTGCAATTATGCAACTTTTTTGTATGTAATTGTACGTTTAAATCAGCAGTTACATACTCAGATCTGTTCCTTGTAACTTCTTTCCAGTATTAAGTATTTGTGTGTAGCATTGTCATTTTCAAAATGCAGCATTAGCAGTTATTCTTATTGGAAAATACATTTTACCTGTGGACAGAAACGATGATTCGGGCTCCAAGAAAGTCCGGATGATCTCCTATAAATCTCTTTGTGACTTCTTGAAACGTTTTCAGAGTCCAGACCTTGTCATGGATTGTTCCATCAAGTTCATACGTCTGCAACAAAGGAAATTGACAGAAACTGACACATATGCACAAGTTTCACTTCTACTGCTACTACTGATGCTTCTACTGACCCTTGAAAGACTGCTCCTTAGTTCCAGATACAGGATGTTGTCATGGTGAAGTTCATCCAGGCCCTTATAGTAGTAGTCCCTCAGCACCGGGGCATGTGTAATTAGTCCTGCAGCTGCAATAAAGGCTTTCTCAAACTTCTCCCACACAACATCTTGGCTTGGATATTCACCGTCTGGATCCTCTGTGAACAGCGTGAGGTGCTGCATCAAACTAAAAAACACCCAAAAGCAAATATTCTGGCTTCAGCTTTCGCTTTACATCTTTACTTGTGTTACGCTCAGCCTAGGGGTCACTGAATGTAACATGAAAATGTCATCCTGTTGAGTCCTCAAGCAGCACACACCACAGATTTTCCCAACGAAATTAATAATTTATTTTCCATTAGCAAATATAAACAAAGGTTGTATTAAACAAAACTAAAAGTATGGCTGAGCAGGAGCCAAAACAATAAACAAAACCACGCTAAACTTCCTGAAAACAAGGGAAACGAACGAAACAAAAGGTAGCAGCTCGATCCCTTCTCTTACAAATAAACTTGGTTTGTTAAACAAAGAACTAATGAATGGATGGACTGTGCTGCTGGGTGCTAGTTGGGACTCCGCGCAGGATGACTCGCCCATCTGGTCCCCTCTCTCGCTGACCCCAAGAAGCGGCATCATCTTTCCGCGACAGGTAGCAAATCCTGGCAGTGGTGCAGCGCAGCCCTATTTACATATTGGATTGGCTAAATACAAAGGACACACAGAGCGCAGGAAAAAAAAACAACCTCATACGACAGCAGTCGTAACACTTGACAAGTATACGGGAGGTTTACGTGTTATGGAAACCTGTTATCGAAGGCCGCAGGGTCTCCTACTTTGGCTCTCAAGGTCTGGAGCAGCTGCCAGTAGAAGCAGTCCCACCGTGGGAAGGGCTGGCGGTCTGAGAACAGGAAGCGGACCGAGTTGTCCCAGGTGAAGCAGATGTAGCAGTGAGGTCTGTAGGTGACGTTTTTCACCAGCCACTCAGCGCTGACCAGAGACGAGCTGTGGATGTGGAGGGCTGCACCTGTAACCAAGACAACAGGACATAACCTCAGAGTCGGACCGATGCTCTGAACCTAGATGCTGACAGAAAACACAAGGACATTTTTAGTTAGCGACTGCTGCCTCTCATAAATGACATATTTTTAATGTCTTTGTAATTATATTATGGTTCTTTATAGTGATTTTGCGTGACTCTGAGGTAGTTTTGCATGTTTTGGTAGTGTTTTTGTGTCTGCTGCATGTGTGTTTAGTTGTCTGTTTGTAGTCATTTTTCACATCTTTGTAGTATCTTTTCATCTTTCGGTCATTTTACATAGTCTGTGTTATTCATGTGTTGTACCTTGTATTCATTTTGTGCTTTTCTTTGGAGGGTATTACTGTTTATATGCATTTTATTGTGTCAGAAAGCAACGTTTTTGTTCTTGAAGGCTTTTCACCTCTCATCCAGTTGGCTTCTTTACAGTGTTTATGGTGATCAAACTGTCTGGGAGATCTCAAGACTGCCTTCTAAGTACCTGTTAAGTGCATCTCTGTTAGGAGACTGGTATTCTAGTTCAAAATATTTAGCTTCCCTCATTCCTCCTAAACCAGCAGGCTTCACTTAGTGATGCGTAAAAGTCATTCAGTTTAAGGGAGCTCTTCTTTAAGACTGAGTCACTTTGAAGATCGATCAGTTCCAACTGCAACTCCTGAGGTGTTGTTTCTGAGTCTTGTGACAAGGTGACATGACACCAGCTGACGTGACTTGTCAATTTTTTCAAAATCAGAGAACCAACGGCAGAATTCTCCGTGTAGGTCGTCCAGTGATTCCTTATATTTCTTCACGTCAAGAGGCCTCTGTCAGCGTTGCCAGTGTAGGGAAATGAGCGAAGGATTTTTTTGACATTTGTCTTGAGAATAAAGTCAGTTTGGCTTTGAAGGTTGTCACATTTGTGTACATTTCGTGCACAAATTGATCTTTCCCTTGCAGCTTCACTTTCAGTCCATTCATGTGCGTCAGTATGTCCACAGCAAAAGCAAAATCACAGAGCCAGTCTCTGTCGCGCAGCTCAGGAAAATCATCAGTTTTCCTGATTAACTCCAAAAATGAGCTTATCTTGCCTTTGAGCTCCCACACTCGCTGACATACTTTCCCCAAACTTAACCAGCAGACATGAGAGTGGTAAAGCAAGTCCTGGTGATCAGCATCAGTTTCTTCAAGAAACTTAATGAACTGACAATGCTGAAGCCCTCTCGCTCGTATTAAGTTAACGAGTTTTACGACTGGCTTCATGACATGATCAAGATGCAAAACAGACTTACAGAGCGCTTCCTGATGGATTATGCAGTGAAGGAAAATCACATCCAGCTCAAGGTTTTCCTCCTTCACTTTATCCTGGATTCTTTTCAGCAGCCCGACGTTTTTTCCTGTCAAGTTTCGCGATCCGTCCTTGGTGACATTGGCGAGTTTACACCAAGGCAACTTCAGCCTCTCGATGATATAGATATGATATTTAGAGTATATGACATATAGTAAGAACCCAACCCATATACACAGAGAAGTGCATTTATACAGGACCCATGTTGATTAATTACATATTACAACCCTGTGAGGATAAAATAAGTACATATATACGAGGCACGCAGAAATGAAATATTTATCACCTATTGTTAACCTAATTGCAGTGTCCTGCGTGATAAACTAATTTTTTCAAATTTGTTTTTGCTCTCTGGACACAGGAGACCTGCTGTCTCTACCATGCATTCTTTCAAAAGCTTCCCTTTGGAGAAAGGCTAGCTAGCCTTTGCTATTTTGAATGCTAGCAAATAACTTGCCTTCGTGCTTGACTCTTGAATCGTAGTTAGTGGAAGAAAGTATTTTGCTGAGTGTGTAAACTGGCTGCTAACCTCTGAGCCGTAGCTGTCCGTTCTGTGCTAACTGGTTGCTAGCATAGTTAGCATGCTTCGTGGAAAAGTGTCGGCTGATATTGTATTCTTTAAAAACCGCAACGGTGTCATTGCAAATAAGACATACAGCCTTTGAACGGACTTTAGCGAAAAAATATTTAGTAGTCCACTCCTTCTGAAACACTCACTGTCGACTTTTCTTTCCTTTGATCCACTCCTTGTTACAGCAGATCAATGCAGTTGCAAAGTAGAAGAAGAGAGAATAAACCAACAAAAGTCACTTGTGTCTGGAGTGCGCCATCTAGTGGGGTCAACAGAAACGCCAGGTTCTGCAGGAGAAGGCCAAATGAATGTGGTCTTTACTGTAATTTCGTCAATTCTAATATTGACCAAATTATTTCGCGGGCCGGATTGAAAAGCCCAAAGGGCCGTATCAATAAACTCAACAATAAACTGGACTGGTCACACAATACAGAGGTTCTGTACAAGAAGGACCAAAGTCGTCTCCACCTGCTGAGGAGACTGAGGTCCTTTGGAGTGTGCAGGACTCTGCTCAGGACATTTTATGACTCTGTGGTAGCGTCTGCTGTCTTCTATGCAGTGGTCTGCTGGGGAGCAGGGAGCACTGAAAGGGACAGAAAGAGACTAAACAGAAGGTCAGGAGGAGGTTCTGTCCTGGACTGTTCCCTGGACTCCATAGAGGAGGTGGGTGAGAGGAGGATGTTGGCAAAGCTCACATCCATCATGGACAATCCCTCTCACCCACTGCATGACACTGTGGGGTCTTTAAGCAGCTCCTTCAGCAGCAGACTGAGACATCCACCCTGCAAGAAGGAGCGCTATCACAGGTCCTTCATCCCATCTGCTATAAGACTTTACAACATCAGCATCACTGGCTGATGTTAACATAAACGGCTCATATCATTACCACCCCAAACCATAAAATTTGCACAGACATTCTTGCACTGCTACATCTTTGCACTTTTTAAACTTATTTTTTAAAGCCACTTTATACTGCATTGTCTTACAGTGTCAATACTGTACTATTTCATCCTCATTTCTCATCCCTTAACATATTGTAAATATTATTACTACTGTTCTATTATTATTTTATTTCTATTACTACGTCTATTGCTACATAAGCTGCTGTAACAATGTGAATTTCCCCTGGCGTGGGGAGAAATAAAGGACTTATCTTATCTTATCTTATCTTATCTTATGTGGTCCTGGGGCCGTAGTTTGCCCATGCCTGCTTTAGATGCAGTTGGACTGCTGAGTCTTGTCCTCAGTAGCTGGTTCTGTTGTGTTGCTCTCTGCACTTGTTTTTTAGCCTTCCTGGTACTATTGGTCTGCGCACTCCTCACTGCAATGGGCTGCATCTGCTGCCTTGTGTTTGGTTGTTTAATCCTTGGCCTGACAAACTTCTGTCTAGTATTGCTGGACCTATGACACCACTGATTGGGTACTTATAATGCAGTCTTGAGGTCTCTCCCCAGACATTTTCACCACCATGAACACCTTGAGTCTTCCCTCACCTGGCAGTGTCATAACAATTCACAACTCTAAGCATGTGAGAGACAATATACACACCTTGTCCTTCAATGCTTTTTACTATATTGTAGATTAATACTGAAGATTAACATTTTTTTGTTTACAACATAATTCCATATGTATTCTTCTATAGTTTGGATGTCTTCAGTATTAATCTACAATGTAGAAAATAATGAAATAAAAACAGATGAATGAGAAGGTGTGTCCAAACTTTTGACTGGCAGTGTACATCTGGGACTTTCGATCAGGCAGTTAGAACTGAGGAAACTTTTCAATGAGAGGCTTAAAAACATCTTCAAGAACCAAACAGAGAGGTCAAATTGCTTTCTATCTCAACTACCTCTTATCCCCTTATTTAACTGATTTGGTGTTAGTCTCTAAATTTATATTTAATGTTCCACGTTTTGTCATTCTAATGTATTCATGAGTATTTGATCAGTTTGAAATGCGCTATATAAACAAAGTTTGAGGGGTTTTTCTTTTATAGACATGCATTTCATTGAAGTATTACTGTATATTTGCGTCTTTGTAGTTGTTCTATGTCTGTCTGAATCTTGTCAAACTGTACTGGAACAACAGATGCAAACCAACATTCAAAGTCATAGATACTGTATATGTACATACTGTGTAAAGCAGCCAGTGCAGTAAATCATCCATGATTGCATAATCACCTTTTGGCATCTTCTGCAGCAGTTTGAAGACTGAGCTCGTCTGGATGAGAGGCTTTGCTTTGAAGAAGTGGATGGCAGGAGGGAACTGAGCAGCAGACATCTCCTGCTCCTTTAACTGATGGAGGTAAGAGTCCAGCTTCTGCTCGGCCGCTGTCAGAATCACTCGGCCTCCCGTCTGTCTGGACACCTCCTGTCGTATCAACGAGTCCCTCTGAGTGGGGTCGGGCATCCCGTCGGTCACAAACCACAGAAGGGGCACATAGATGAGCCAAGTCTGGCAGAGTGAGATCAGCATGTCCTTGTGTGCCACAAGAGGGAGATGTTTTCCTACTAAAACATGATGTTCTCGCCCTCACGAAGTCTCAACTGCTGGATTTGGTGCTGTAAAGACAGAAACACAGGATGACAGTCATGAGACAATGATATTTAACGCTCCTGTTGTCCTCATTTATGGGCACCAAAAAATATTGTTCCCTTGTCTGAAAAAAAATCCAAAAATTCAGCAAAAAAAATTCCCAAGTTTATAAAAATTTGCAACATCTTCAGGAAGAAAATTCAAAATTTTCCTTAAAAGTTTCCCTTAAAAATTTTATTTTAAAAAAAAAATCCCCAAATTTGGCAAGAAATAAAAATAAATAAATAAATAGCAAATATTTTTAAAAAATGAATAAAAATCTTCCAAAAAATCCTAAAAATATTTAAAGTGATTCTGTATATATCAGTAAAAATTCTAATATTTTCTTCAAGAACATTCATTTAAAAAATCAATCAAAATCCAGCGAGATTTTGGTTGATTTTTTTTCTGAATGTTCTTAGAGACATTTTTTAAAAACATTTTTTTCCCACCAAAAAAAATGTTCAAAAATTTCCCAAAAATGTTGAAAATGTGGAAGTTTTCACTGTGAAAATAGTCTTTTCCCCACGTTTTCAATTTGACCCGCAGGACGACACAAGGGGTAAGTCAGACGGCTTAGAAGACAAGTCAGTGTAGTTTTAATGGCTTAGTGGATAAATAGATTTAAGAAACTGAACGTACAGCTCAGCTTGTATTACAATCCTAACTCCATTCACGAGGCCGACCATGACTGCATGGAGTCAAAATTATCAGAGAAAAGAAGAAGAAAGTAACACAAATTTTTAAAAAAATCTTAAAGTAGCTGCTTTAAATTACAAAATACTTACAAGCTAGCAGGAGCTTCTCAGTCCTGTGTCCCAACTCAGCCTGTTGTCCGAAAGACACTCTGCTTCGCTCTGGCATGTCAGCAAAATGCTCGGCGCAACTGGATAATTGGAGCATTTTTGTCTGACTAATGCCATGTGATAAACTAATGAACGAAGCATGAATGTCCGGTCTGGCAGGAGAAATTTTTAAAAAACGTACATGAGGCAGAAAGGAGAACACTGTGAGAGGCAAAAAGAGCACAGACGTGATACTAATGATTTATACTCTTTAATGTTTTACATTTCCACAATAGAACATTTTCAGTTTGAGACAATCAAAAAACAGAAGAACAAAAACAAAACAACAACCACACACACACATATAATTTAATCTGGAAACCTCATATACATACAGTGCACCCTCTGGAATGATATCACCTACTCTTAATTCAACAGTCGATGTAACGTCAATAAATTAACTCTGGAAGGTCATGTACGGTCTTCAGTTTTGTTTCTAGGATACCATATGTTGTCTGTGATTGGTTGGAGCAGACACCCATTACCAACACAATGCCCCATACAACTTCTAATGTGGGGCAGAGGTAAATGAATCCAGAAAAACTGCGACACAGACGCCGTGTTTGTCATGAAGACTGATCCAATTAGAGGACAAGCTGTTAAAACACCCCGACTTCCCTGACTTTATCAGTGTAAACTGAGACCTTTGAAGGAGAGCAGCAGAGTAAACCGGTCCTTACAGCTGTGCAGCATGCACATCTGTAGCATCGAGTTGCAGCGTCTACCATGCCCCTTAATGCACAGAAAAATACAGCAATACATCACACGACAACAACGCGTCTCTTTTTGCATCGGAAATTTCACAGACAAAAGGAATGATGTCTTTGATATGACAAAAAAAATAAAAAATAAAAGAAAGTGTTTGTCTCTAATACAGCTAAGGCTCTCAGTCCAGAAACTTGCGGTTCGGGTTGGCGCCAAAGAGAGACACTCGGATTTCAGGCATCATCTGCAAACAGAGGAACAGCTGTCATCATTTTGAGATAAAAATCCCAAATCCCAAGAGGACATCTTCAAATTAGGAGATATTCAGTTGACTGGCTTCAAATCTGAGAGACGAAAACTACAGAATTACTCAATTAATTAACAGATTTTTAAAATTTGTGCAGAATTGTTTTCAGTTGAATGAGCAACTGATTCATCAATAAATCTTTTTGCTTTATATTCAAGTATATAAGATGCACAAATATAACTAAAGTCAGATGTAATACATTTATCAGAGGACTAGATTTATTTAACCCTCGTCTCATCCTGCGGGTCAAAACTGACCCGTTTTAAAGTTTGAAAATGTGGAGAAAAAAAATACATATTTTCACAGTGAAACTTCTGATGTCCACATTTTCAACATATTTGTGAATTTTTTTGAACATTTTTTGGTGGAAAAAAAAAATGTTAAAAATGTTTCTTAAAAACATTCAGAAAAAAAATCAACCAAAATCCAGCAAATTTCGCTGGATTTTGGTTGATTTTTATGTGAATGTTCTTAAGAAAATATTAGAAGTTTTACTGATATATATGGAATCACTTTAGATACTTTTAGGATTTTTTTGGAAGATTTTTACTAATTTTTTGAAAATATTTACAAGAATTTTCTTGCCAAATTTTGGAGATTTTTTAAAATAAAACTTTTAAGGGAAACTTTTAAGAAATTATTGGAATTTTCTTCCTGAAGGTTTTGCAAATTTTAAGAAATTTGGGGAATTTTTTTTGCTGAATTTTTGGATTTTTTTCAGACAAGGAAACAATATTTTTTGGTGCCTGTAAATGAGGACAACAGGAGGGTTAATTGAGAGATCAAACCCAATTATTACTTTAATCCGTGTATGGTTCGTTCTTTGGTTTTTCCGTTTCAAAACAAAATCTAAAAAAACCTAAATGTAGAAATGTATTATTTAACTAATGAAAAAACCATAAAGTTGGATTTTTGCTCAAGCTTTTCAAACCCGAAATACAAAATACAGCTGTTGTTTTAATTTGTTGCAACACCGCAAGTGCCGGAAGTCTCCGAGGAAGAAAAGTTTGAGCTGGTCTGGACCGCGAACGCCTGTCAAGAATAGCTGTACTCGAGCCCTTTTTCAATTTCATTCACGAGCTCTTTGAGAGTGACAAAACCCACACAGAAATCAGAAACACTTTGCGTGACCATGTTGCTCCACATTGCTTTGAGCGTCAGGAGGTTCAGCATTGATTTCCGGTTCCGCCAGTAGCTTCCAAATGGCGCCAAAGGGAAGACTTTTTTTGTTTAAACCGTAAAATTGGTAAAAACACGTTTTTTTCTCCTTTCTCTACTTTGTGTTTTTCAAATTTAATTTTTAAACGAAAAAACAAAAATAACTAAACTATTATTTTTTTCTCATTTTATTTTGAAACCGAAAAACCAAAGAACAAACAATACATGGATTTATTATTTACTAGTTATCAACACTTCATTCTGTTCTGTTTCTTTTGATTATTCTCATTGTTTAAAACTTTTTTGATCCTTCATGCATTTTTCAAAGTGTAAATGAAGGTTATTATTATATACGCTAAAAACACCAACAGAAGAATTAATGACACTAAAAAGTATATACCTTAAAACATCCGCCTCTGCATCTTGTGACAAGCGATGCCATTCACAGTTCTTAAAAAGGAACATTTAAAGTCTCGACTAACCTTGTTTAGTCAAATGTAAGTTTGTTAACAAAAGCACTCCACATTAAAGAGTAATTCCATTTCAGACCAACATTAGAGCGTTAAGCTGCCAGTCAGTG
The DNA here is from genome assembly GCF_022539595.1 of Amphiprion ocellaris. Classification (NCBI taxonomy): domain Eukaryota; kingdom Metazoa; phylum Chordata; class Actinopteri; family Pomacentridae; genus Amphiprion; species Amphiprion ocellaris. The sequence continues at coordinate 6,186,306 of NC_072786.1, forward strand.
TATTCCCTCGACCTTTATTTGTCCAGGACTCATTAGTGAAAAGCTTTTTTAGGAGCGTGTTGCATCGTCACAAAAAAATCATAAAATCATTAGAGAAGAAAACTGAGACAAAGCAATTGTAAAAACAATAAATAAAAATGCTGTTGTACTCCATATGTTATTACAAACTGAATACGGTCTGTGAAAGACAGTCAAAGAGCAGCTTGATGAGACCAATCAATGAAGTGCAAAACACTAAATAATAATGAGACTTCCTTTCTTCTTTTGCATTTTATGTACAGAAAAATTATTTTATTGTAGTTCATATTATAAACATGCAGAACTGCTGGACTGCTGTTATTGATCTATTTAGCAAGCTGCTGCATTAAGTGCATGACAATATTTCTACGACTGTAATTGATTTTTTGAATATTTTTTCAAAAACAGTAATTATTTGTCATTGACTATTTTAAAAGAAATATGGGGAACTGCCAATTTAAAACTCTAAAGTGGCTCCACTCCCCAAATAAAAACAAATATTGTCAACTGTCAATGAAAAAATCTGTCTTATAAATAAGTATACAGCGTGGACCATAAGTTTCCATACATAGGAAAATGTATAATGTATATTTTTTACAAGCTTAACTTCAACTGTGCTAATGCAAGTTCATCAACAGTGGAAAACACGTATTAATATGTGTTGTTGAAACAATGGTAATCATATAGAGGAAATGGCTTTTCCTATATATGGAAACTTATGGCCCACCCTGTATAACATAATCCTTAATCGGAAATCACAAATAAATCACAAAAAGACGCAATATTAATATGTTTTTCACAATTTAACCAACACCGAAACAAGCAGACAGATATAGCAGACAGATTAACCCCATCTGAGCACTAAGGTCTTTATAAGTTAATAAAAGCACATACATACAAAAGAAACTACACTGTATTTGCGTTTAATTTAAACAAAAGTGTGGTTATATGAATGATAATGATCATGATCTGCCTGTTTTTCCCACCTGCTGAGCCATGAGGTCCAGTCTGCTCTCCAGGGTGTTGGACACCTTGATCTTCCCGTCGCCATTATAGAGCTCAATACCTCCAGAGCTGCAGGCAGGAAAACATCAAACAAGAGGGATCAAATATGGAAGAAGCATCATTTTTTAGGTGAAAGTCTGGGTCGGTGAGATTAGATGTGTTTTTAACCCTCCTGCTGTCTTCACTTATGGGCACCCAAAAAAATACTGTTTCCTTGTCTGAAAAAAATACAAAAATTCAGCAAAAAAAACTTCCCCTTTCTGAAAATTTGCAAAACCTTCAGGAAGAAAAATCCAATAATTCCTTAAAAGTTTCCCTTAAAAGTTTTTTTTTTTGTTTGTTTGTTTTTTAAATGCCCCAAATTTGGCAAGAAAATTCTTGTAAATATTTTCAGAAAATGAGTAAAAATTTTCCAAAGAAATCCTAAAAATATCTAAAGTGATTACAGATATATCAGTAAAAGTGCTAATATTTTCTTTAAGAACATAAAAAAATATCAGTATCATGATTTTTTTGTGAATGTTCTTAAGAAACATTTTTAACATTTCTTTTTTCCACCAAAAAATGTTCAAACATTTCCCAAAAATGTTGAAAATGTGGACATCAGAAGTTTCCCTGTGAAAATATTTTTTTTTCCACATTTTCCAACTTTAAAACGGGTCAATTTTGACCCACAGTACGACACGAGGGTTAAATGCGATGCTGCTTACATGTCTGGGGCCAGGAAGTTGTCCTGGTCGATGCGAACCTCCAGGTTGGTCTTCACAGCTGCTTTATAAATGGGGATGTTCCTCTGGATGGACGCCTGGAAGACAATTTGAATTCAAAATTTTACGGTCTTCCAAGCAAACGTGGTCTTTTATTCACGATAGAGATAAAAATGTGGTATTAAAAGTACGCGCCGGCCGCTAAGCTACTCACCTGTACCACCTGCATGTCCTGTTTACGGCAGCGAATGGTCACTTTGGGCTCCAGAAGCTGATAGAACCCCTGATATGAAAGATGGACAACTTTACCCAAGCTTAGTCTTTAAATATCTGCACAGCATCAAGGTTAGAATGTTTACATTTTGTGTTACTATTTGGCTAAAAATCATCAAGAAGAGGCGAAATAACAGAAACTCCTCTCTACTGTTTATAATGGAACCATTCTATTTAATATCTTATTAACATAATTACACAAGAGTTTTCTAATCATTATTTAGACTTTCAACACCATTAGCTAACACAATGTAGCATTAGAACACAGGAGTGATGGTTGCTGGAAATGTTCCTCTGTACCTCTATGGAGATATTCCATTAAAAATCATCTGTTTCCAGCTACAATAGTCATTTACCACATTAACAATGTCTACACTGTATTTCTGATTGAGTCAGTGTTATCCTCATCAAAAAAAACGGCTTTTCCTTCAAAAATAAGGATATTTCTTTGGATTTAATCAGGCTAAATCGACATATCTTTGCACTAATGCAACTGCAACACATAAAGTAACTCATAGGCTGATTTAAAAACTGCGTTTTCATTACAATGCTGATTATCTGATGCCTTCTTTGTCATTTAATTCAGTGATTAGACACGTTTCTATGCCTGAAGAAAGCCATGACTGCAAACATTATTACATTCAGGCAGTAAATCTAGAAACTCCCTGTGATAATTCCCATGAAAAACCGTTAAAACATGTTGTGATCATCTAGAGCAGGGGTGTCAAACTTGCGGCCAGCGGGCCAAAAGCGGCCCGCCAGAGGGTCCAATCCGGCCCGCAAGACGACTTCATGAAGCGTAAAAATTACAAAGACATGAACTGTAAATTGTAAGTTTATAAAACTATAAATCCAAAATAATTTCGAGATCATGACAAGTTGTTCTGATCAGAAAGTAAAATACTAGACTGTTCTTTTGTCAGTTTGTGTCATTTTTGTAATATTTTGTCTTGTTTTTTTGTTTGACTTTTGTCATTTGTGTTTGTTTTGTGTTTCCTTTTTGTCTTGCTTGTGTTTTTATCTCATTTTTGTCATTCTGTGTTGTCCTTTATTCATTGTTTTATGTCGTGATGTTTCATGTTTTTGTCATTTTTTGTCTCATTTGTCAGATTTTGTCGCTGTAACTTTTTCGGTCTAAATTTTTATCATTTTTTTGTTTTGTTTCATGTTGTTTGTCTAATTTTTTGTCATTTTGTTTCCCACATACTGTAGTGTTCAGTTCCAGATACCTGTGACTAAATGTTTTGTACATTTGTAGAAACACTGATCTGGAAGTTGTAATGTGTCAATGATAAACTGAGGAATAATCCTGTTGAAAATGAATGAATGATTTTTCTTAAGAAATTTCAGGTTGTTCATGACGTTTTGGAGAAAGATCATCCCTTAAATGTGAACTTTTTTTGCACTAAAACAAAGGAAAAAATTGGAGTTGTGGTTATTTATCAGTTACTATGCTCTGATTTTACTGGTCCACTTAAGATCAAATTGGGCTGAATGTGGCCCCTGAACTAGACTGAATTTGACACTCCTGCTCTAGAGGAAGCATTTACACTTTAAACAAACATGCAGCGACAACTCTGAAGGTGCTGAACTTCCATCCCCGTGTTTCCAACATATAAACTGAACGTGTGCAGCGGCTCGCCTCTTTTTGATGTATGTAGTTTAATAACACTCCAGCTACTCTCAGTTTGGAAACAGATGAAGATCTTTGACAAAGAACACGCCTGTTTCATAAAAAGAGACGCTTCTACATTAGTTTGGTCAGCACAAAAGAGGGTCTGACAGCTGATTTTAGGAGTTGAGCTCCAACAGATTTGCAGTCAGGAGGCTGACAGCTGAAACTAACCTGTAAGAGCAATCCGTCCATCAGAGCTGGATACTTGGACGGGTCTTTAGCGACGTTACCGAGCCGCTGGCGAGCCTCATTCAGCATTTCCTGATGGTACAAATACACACAGGGTGTTTATTGCTTGTGCTTTATTATTTATATATTCTTTCCATCTTTATAATGTTTGAAAAGTAGAGACACAATGATGTGCAGCAGCTTACCGAGATCATGTCATCGCGGGCCTTCAGTACCTTCAGTCGAGCCTGGTTCATCAGGTTTGACATTTGACTGTTAAAAACACAAACAACGCTCACGTTGGATCTCTTTGGATTCGAATTTGTTCACGTGAAAACCCTGCGGACTGTTTGCCGCAGGTTACAAAAGGCCTATTGTCGGGTAAAGCAGCTAAAACTAAATTCAGGAAACTCTGTCACACACACACAGTGATTTCTTTGTTCTTAAAAAGACTGGATTGAGGAAGTAGGGACAAATTTGATGTGTCCTGTGATGTCTCGTCATGACTCACATTTTCTTCTGCTGCTCAATCTGCTTCTCTTTCTTCTCATAGTACTCCATTATCTTCAGCCTCTGGGTCTGGACCAGACGGCCCTTCTCGATGTTGAACTCTTCTTCTGCCTGCAGGAGGAGACACAGTCCACTCAGAGGAAGAAGAAACCCTTCGTTGAACTGTCTTTTTTTAATTTAGGGGTCACAAGCTAAACCGTTATTATCCCAGGTTTGATTTTGGACAGCTTACAACATTTTTAAGCATTTAGCTTCTATTAAGTAAATCCGATGCAAAATTAACTTCACAAATTCATCTACTATTTATGAAGAACTACATCTGCTAATTTTTTTAAACAGTCAGTTTCATTTTTTCAGCTGATGCGTGGAAGATTTTTGGGATTTTTCAGTCAATTTTGCCTCTAAAAAGGCTCAAAAATGCCAACATTTTCCCAAAGCAAAAGTGTCATCATTAAATACCTTCTGTCGTCCAATCAGTCCTGTTTATATGGATTATAACACATCAACATTATTTGCAAGTCAAATTTTAAACCTCGCCCTTCATTTACAAGCTGAAAATATATGTGAATCTCAGTTTTAAAAGCTTTTTTAAAAAACGTAACTCTTCAAATTTGTAGCATTTATTATTGTGCACTGAAAGGAACACCAGAATATAGAAATTTAAGGTCTAAATAATTGCTACAATGTTCCTAAATTGTCCCCTAAGAGCTGAGATTTTATGGCATCTGCTAATGGAACTTCAGTCATACGGAGCTGGAGATGCATATTCAGATGAGCAGCTTTTAGTGCCCCTGGTGGTGAGTGTTATCTCATGAAAAGATTTATAAAACCCTATACTGAAGCATTTGGGGAAGAAACATCTGATATCGATTGTTGTTGTGCATTTTTAAGTCTTTAGTTGTACTGTATGTGTTTAATCTTGTGCACTGACTTCTCTTGTAAATTATATTTTTATTTTAATGTCATTAACTGTTTTTAAAAAAGGAATAAGTAAAGAAATAAATCTCTTGCACTAAATTCACTGCATGGTCTGATTGAGGCGCTACAATACAGGAACATGTAGAAAAGCTGTAAAAGCTACATGCCAGGTTGGATTTGGATGAAATCCCACATCTGCCTGCATCAATATAGAGGGTCCTCGACTTAAGTCAGAGTTTTATTCGATGTAAGTCGATTTTTGCTGTAAGTCAGAACTCCGGTGAAAATGTAAACAAAGCTGTTAGTGCATGACGATATGATCAGTTCTTCATAAAACTCATGAATACCAACGACTTTCCTGCATGTATGAATCATTTTACAAGATAACAGAATATTGTAAAGGACTGGTATTGATATTGAGGTTTCAATATTTAAAACTGAGATTCACATATATTTTCAGCTTGTTCAGTTCCAGATTTACCTGTCAGTGAACGTGCCATGTTTAGTTAGCTCACCTCTGATTGGCTGAGAGTCAGCAGTAGTGTGTGGAGTGAGAGAGAGCTGGGAACGGCGGCTAATTCTGGAGCTAAGTTATGGGGTTTTTGTAGTTATTTTGGCGTTGGCTACGGCCCACAGTAGTCTATGTGAAGGTTCAATAAATCAGAGAAGGAGATAAAGTCTCACTCATTCATCACAGAGGGTTGCTAGAATATGTTGCACTATTTTTACAATTTCACCGATGTTCATCGTTGTTTCTGCCTGATCCGAGAATTTTATTCTATCTAATTTCACCTCCATGGAGATGGCTTTCCTTTACTTTGAAGCACTGTCATCAGAAGAGTCTGACTTGTGCTTGGGAGTCACAATGAAGGGCAAAAAGTTTGTGAATGTAGCACAATCCAAGGTGGCGTACAACCGGAGAATGTAACAAAACTGTCTTACAGCGCCGTGTATTCATCCGCTCCACTCCTCAACCAGCTCCAACGAAACGCCGTAGTTCGATGACATCGTAAACAGAGGACCCCCTGTACTAAAGAACTACTTCGTACTTCTTCTGGAGGATATTTTAACAGTCAAGAAAGGTTGTTGGTTCAGGACTGCAGGTGTTGATCTTTGCTGACTTTCCTCATCTGTCTTTTTCTGCGATCTCTTAACTGATGATTCCCGAATAAAAAGGCAGAAAAATCTCTCTAAAACACGCAGTGACTACTCATCTAACCTGGTCTCGGTTCACAGCATTGTGTGGTGGCATGTTCATGCGTTTATACCTTTGCATCAATCTCCTCTGCCTTCTCATTGGCCTCTTGCTCAATGAAGGCCATCATGTGCTTGATCTGGAACAAGAAACAGGAAAGAGAAACTGTAACAAAAATGACCATTTAAGCCCCAATGCAGCATTTTTAAAGAACTTCAAAGACTCTTCTAACAATAAGGATGAAAAAATATGATATATATTGCATGATATCTGCGACTCAACCTGCTACTCTACTTCCGAAACCAGGAAGTAAAGTCTTTTTGTAAAGTAGAGGCAAGTTATTAAACAGTTATTCTCTATGAAAACATCAGATAAGATCATGAAAGATCTTCATTAAACCCACAGTAAATCCTTGTGTCAGATTTTGCGGAGAAAATATTACAATAGTGTGAGATACAAATACAATATATTACTAAAAATTTAGAGTCAAAATAAGGCTAAAAAACCAAACATTTGTCTGATTTAATTTGGAAGAAATGTTTATGCTTTATAAACTGTGTGAGGTGTGTGTGTGGAATTTCTACAATTTTTGAAAAGGTGCAACTTTAGGAACAGGTTACAACTCTTTTTTTCCTTCTTTTTAAAAAAAATTATCATACAGCAGGGTTTTACAGGATTCTGGAAATACGTTCAGAAAAAGTTTTGGCAAATAATCCAATGGGTTTTAAAAATATTCTACCTTGTGATGGAAATGAAACAGTAAATACGGCTTCGCTAATTACGGATGAAGGGCCTCTCTCATGCTTAAAGATGTGTCGTCCTGCTGTGAAGTGACTCTGCTGGAAATCTCTGTCACTTCGGTGAGAAATGTTTGTGTATTGAAGCTTCTAAATATGCATCCTCTGTATACTTTCAGTGTACATAATTTGTGATATATCAGCCATGTCAGTTCCTCTATTTTGCAACTCTGGGGCGCTCATTTATTCCAAAGTTGTGTTATCAGTTTACAGTATAGACAGACTAGTCCGTCACAGAAGTACTACAAGGGTGAACCAACAATTATTTTCACTTTCAATCTTGCTCATAGGGGACCTAAGGAACCCTCGGATTTGTTGGGTTTTCTATGTATATTTTTGGAATTTTAGTTCTATATTATACTGTAGCTCTGAGGAATAATGTTTCTAATAGTATAGTATATATGTAGTCTGTTGTAGGGAATGAATGTGAGTGTGATTGTTTGTCTCTAAGTGTAGTCCTGTGATAGACTGGTGACCTGTCCAGGGTGGATAGACTCCAGCCCCTCCCCAACTCTAATGAGGATTAACCCTGTAAAACCCATTGTTGCAAAAATACAACATCAGTTTTATTTCTTTAGTATTTTTTTTCATTACTTACATATATTTTTTATATAAATATATGGCTCCTTTTTCTATATTTGGGTTTTACAAATTATTTATATAGACATAATCTGTAAAAAATATATCTATAATCTGTATGTATATATATGTGTGTGTGTGTGTGTAATTTTCTCTCTCTATATATATATATATATTTGAATTTTTTGCATATTTTATAAAAAATATTACATATACATATATATTTACATATGTATATGTAAATATATATTTTTTCCTCATTTTTTTTCTATATATGGTTTTTACAGATTTATTTTTATACCTAATCTGTAAAAAAAACATATATCTATAATCTGTAAATATATGTATATAAACATAAACAATATACATATGTATATATATATTATTTTTGCTATTTTTTATATATATATTTTTTATTTTAAAAAAAATACAGTGTTTTGCAGGATTAAGCGTTGTATAGATAATGAATGGATGGAAATTCCCACCATAAATAACACTGTAGGGTCTAAGCTTTAATATTTATTCTACTCAGGTTAAATCTTATTCTACAAGCTGCTGCTGTGTATGTGTAAAATAAATAACAATGGCTTGACTTCAGATGACTTCCAATGCATCTGACAATTGGGGTTTTTTTTGTTTTTTTTTTTACTGTTGACTGGTTGTTTAGTGTATAAATTGCTTAATAATTGCTTTTACTGTGTAGCCGGCTGTCAAAAATGAACAGTAAACAACAGAAAACAAGCAAAAGTAGCTAATATTTGGCTATGAGAAGCTCATACCGGTAAATCTTTGCTTTAAAAAATGTCTAAAAATCATAAATTACAGGTATTTTTTATCAATAAAATAACTGAACAACTGATCATTTCATCTCCAGAGTACTGGTTGGTTTTTAGGTGCCACTATTATGTACAGCTGGCATCAATAGGAGCCCATTAATGTGCATTTTGGCCATCAGGATGGTAAATCCAACCATCAGAAACGTAGAGTTAAGTTCTGCAGCTTCATGTTGGTTGTTGAAGCTTATTTTCCATGTCTGGTGGGATTTCCAGTGTGCAGACATCCACTCAGTCACTCCAAGTTCCTCATCAGGGCCTGGCATGTGTTCATCATGTGACCACTGACCCTCTGTGTAACTCCCACACCGCACCGTCTGAAAATGGCCACTTATTTTGGGTATAACTTGTATTCATACGCACAAAATCCCCATTAAAACACCTCAAATATAGCAGGCTAGCTGATGTTTGTGCTTAATTCAATGCTAACCCACTGCAGCTATTTCAATGTCATTCTCTACGACACACAGGTTTCCAGCTAAAATTGCAACCATTAGAAGAATTCTTCAGAGTTTTAACACGTTATTAAGCAATCATAAGGCGCCCTTGTGCAATACGTGACGATAAAAGGTTAACTGGAGTCATTGTGAAGGTTAAAACGCTTCATTACCTGCTTCTGTACGTCGGCATCGCTGAGCGCCATGGTTGCAGCTTTGACAGGTCCGTCTGAACGGAGAAAATAACGAAAATGACACAAATTAGACACAGAGCGACAACAAACAGACCGTCAGCAACAACGGGAGGTTTTAAATCTGCGATGTGAGCCGTAAAATACAAATAATGTACCGAAGAATCGCGCAGGAAAAGGTTTGAATTAGTCGCCGCAGTCGTGACTCCTAAAGATGTCTACGGAGGATCAGCTGATTTCCGAGCACGTGATGTTTACTTCCTGTTAATGGGCCAATAAGGAGCGAGGAAAAAGAGACGCGTTTATGCTGATGCAGAAGAAGAAAATTATTGACTTTCATTAGTTTTATTTTTGTTTTATGCTTATTTAAATGTGCATATTTGTGTTTATAGCTACATTTAGGTTATAAAAATATTGTTTGAACTCATATCATCCATCTGTGTTATTTGGCGTCACAGGAGTGCCACAATAAAATATAAATCTGTTAAAAAAATAAGGAAATAAATGTGTAAATATATAGAGGAATAAATAAAAGAATAAATAAATAAATAAAAAGTTAATTTTGTCTTTGCTTTTCCCTTTTCTCTTTTTTCCTTTTATTTTTCCATTTTGTCATTGCCTCCTTATTTATTTATTTATTTATTCTTTTATTTATTCCTCTTTATATTTACACATTTATTTCCTTATTTTTAAACAGATAAATTTATTTATTTATTTCTCTTTATATTTACATATTTATTTCCTTATTTTTAAACAGATTTATATTTTATTGCGGCACTGCTGTGACTCCATTTTTCAATGATAGTACTGCATGCTTTTATTTTCATTTATCGTTCACTTTTTTCTTGTCAAGTCTTTAGAAAGCGATGAAAGCTAAATATTATTATGATTTCATACATGCAACTTTTACATACATTGCATAAAATGGTAGCTGAGGGGGTCCGTGTATTTATCTGGCAATTGGATTTTCCGTTCTGAAACGGATATTGAAAAGAAAACGAGTGGTTATTTGATTTTCATTTCAAAATACAAAATATGAAATTGAAATACAAGGCGTTTTTCCTTTTCATCATCAAAAAGGGATATACGAAATTTTAAAAATGCTTTGATTTTCATTTTATATTTAGAATAACAAAAAAATAAAATCAGTAAGAGACAGAAACGAAAAAAGGTCAGTTTTTTCATTTTCTCAGTGGTCATCAGCAAGTATAGAGCCAAACGACAACGATTCTCAGAGGGCAGAGCCAGAGAGCAGTGATTGGTCAGACCATAGATAATACAGAAGACAGCGCGCTAGCGTATCTAGTCTTCTATATATATCTATGGTCGGCACGTCTGGTAGCATCTCTGGCTGCTGTTGACCTTGTTTTTGGAGTAAAACACGGTAAGAAGACAAATACTTCTAACCAGCGTTGTTTTGTTGTACGTTAAGTCAGCGACTTGTGAAGAGTTGTGTTTTGTCGTGTTTGAGCAGTTGGTCTGGACGCGTTAGCTAGCTAAGCGGCTAAGTTAGCTAGCGGGCTAATTAACACAGGTGGCTAACTTACCGCTGAACACCTGTGTTAGTTGCTGCCACAGCTGTCCGTCTTTAGAATGACCTTCTCAACCTGTATTTCTCTGCTGTGTATTTTAGCTTTTTAAAAAGTTATTTTACTTTAAGGTTAACTGAAAACCGTTCAGCTGCACTGAAGTTTAACATTCAGCTGGTTTGAATTAAACCGTCCTTAACATTGTGCAACATTACCTCTCAGAATCTCCATAATTTCATTAAATTCCTTCTCTCTTCCACTGCTCAAGTTCAATCCAGTATATAAAGTGACATTAATAGTGAATAAACTAACAACCAGCCATTGTATTTATTTATTACTGCATGTATTTGTAGTAAAACATGAGTTGAAACATCCTACTTTTGGATCTAGAACTGCACAAGCCATTCATTTTCAGTCACCTGATGAGTTAAACTCCCCTTTTTATGTGATTTTGAAGCAGAAAGTCTGAGTTAACAAAGAAAGTTGTTTATAATTTGCGATACCTGTTATCTCTGACTGAGGCTTTAGTTTTAGTTGAGCTGATTTACATGTAGAAACTTTGTTCAAGAAGATTTCTCAGTAGCTCAGAGGACAGGCTGCTTTTTACACAACCTTGTAAGAGAATGTCTGTCAATGCTTTCAGCAGAATTTAGGAACACAACACTTCCTAAACAGATATTTTGAGGCTGTGAGGTTGAACGTTTGAGAGTCTCTCAGTGTGTTTGTTTGTGGTCTTTGTGTTTCTAGGTGGAAGCTGAATTAGTGAGGATGACTCCTGCTCCTGTCATCTCTAAGCTCCTCACACATCTTTACCTGCATATGAGGAAAATCACTCCTGTAGAATGCAGGTATGTTTGTCATTATTATAAAAAGATGTTGCCTGGTGACATGTCAGAAACCCATTATACAGAGTCAGCCAAAATAATGTTTACACACATCAGGAAAAGAAAAACTTGCATAAATATTTCAATACCAAATTTATTCAGACATCACCAGATTAATACAAGTTATCTTTGGCCTCTACAATTACAAGAGGTGCTCAAAGTGGTGGCCACTGGCTTCCAGACATTTCTGTTGTGTTGTAGATGTCACTTGTTGATGCTCCATTCATGAAGGTAGCGCCATCTGTTGGGAAAACATCGTACAACAGGACACAGAGTTATCGTGATTTGATCAAACTTAGAAAGAGGTATCTATATGTGTAGAAGTACTTATACAAATGAAATATTTATAGAAGTTTTTCTTTTCCTGATGTGTGTGTACATTATTTTCGCTGACTCTGTGAACTTAATGAGAACAAAACTGTCATTTAATTGTTGCTCTGAAAGCTTCTTTAGTGAAAACCAGCTGGTGTTTTGCTTTGAAACAAACTGCTGTTGAGGTCTGTGCAGATGGTGATCCATTCTGTGGAAGTCTCACATCTCCTGATTTAATGGAGCTGCTTTGCACTTTTTACACCGTCTATTCACCAACACTTTATTTAATAAAAGTCCCATCTAGTTTTCATGAGGAATGTGATGGTTTAATTTCTCTGTGAATAACTGCAGTCTAATGTAACAGCTGGAATTGTAACATCTGTCCTGATATTGATCATGAAGTATTGATCAGAATACTTATGGTTAGCAGTCATCCCTGAAGTTTTACATTAAAATCTTTACTTGTGTTGTGACCTTTGGTAAGAAGCAGAAACTTTCCTGGATACATGAGTGTTAAATTCTGTCCATGTTTCCATTGTGGGAAATTCAGTCCAGCAGATGAGTTTTTTTTTACTGCCAGCTACCATTCAGTCTGAGATATTAAGAGTAAATAAATGTGCATCATTTGGAAATGAACAGATTTTATTTTTATTTATTCCTACAGCTGCTGCAGGTAAAGTTATAGGATGTGGAGGAATTTTGTCTCACAATCAGAAAATAAATATTATCTGAAAGTCAGGTTATTGTTGTTTATCAGCACAATACAAAAAGATTAATGTTAGAAATATTCCAGTTATGACTCTAGAATATCATGATTTATGTAAATTTACCTCAATAATATAAATGTTCAGGTTAAGATTGTACAGTGATATTTATTATGTAAGTTTAGCTGATTAAAGTTTATGACTCTGCACTAAAATATTATTTAAATTTACATCATTATAGTATTTAGGGTCAGACCCTACAGTATTGAGATTAAGAAATAAAATATTCTATAAAATGTAAATACACTGAACTCATTTGGATATATTTAAGTGAGACTCTACAATATTATTTGACACAAATCTATCTAAATCAAAATTTTTATAATTTTCACGCCAAACATTTACTGGACTGATTTAAATATTAAAATCACTCCTTTCTAATCCTCTGCTGTATGTTCAAACCTGAGGCCTTAAATAGAAACACACAAGTATCTGATTGAAGGAACTTCTGCAGAGTCCTAGTTCCACAACATGATGATAGAATGATAGACAAACTTTAACAAAAGCTGCCTGAGAGTTTACAGGTTTTTATGTTGGATTTCTTCAGTAATTTAATGAGAGTTATCTGCAAAAATCAAGTGTTCATTTGATGAACTTCATTTCCTAAAACATCCAGTATTGGAGCTCATATCTTTGGCAGCTGTAAAGTTTCTGCTCCTTCAAAGTTCACAACACAATGAATGAATTCCTAAAACACTCTCAATGCTGGAGAGCGTTTGATGCTGAAGCAGTGAGCAGTTTTTCTGTTTCTTCTCTGGAGATGCACAATGAGGGACGTCTGCAGAGACTGAGAAAGAGTCTCACCACATCCTGACATGAGGAAAAAGACTTTATTGAAGACTACAATGAGAAAAACTATCCAGACAGCAGACGGCTGCATTCAAGGTGAGCTCTGAACAGTTGATGTGGAACAGGAATTCAATCAATTCCCAACAGCCATAACCGATTAAAAATTCAGTGCATCAGACATTATGTGGTTCAGATACAGCTGCCTGTGATTATACACCTGGCCAGTAGGTGGCTTCGTGTGCTCATGAAGCTTCAAGAAATGAACCGTTTCTCGAACCGATTGGCTCAAGTGGTTCAATGCCTCATGAGGCTTCATCTCACCATCACTACTACAGAGTGAAGACCTCGAATCTGATTGGACGGCCTCCTATTCAGCCACGTGTGAACAAATGCCTCTAAGTTGATTTGTTTTCTAAAATAAATCTAGTTTGAGTCCTAATCTATGCCTGAGTGTTTGCTTCTTTACACTGCTGTTAACAGTTTAGGCTGTTAGATTGTTCCAGATAAGACAAGTACAAGATTCTTCAGAGCCGTTCTACCACGAGCCTGACAGGAAGAACTCCAACAGCTACTGAATGTTCCTGTGGTTCCCTCAAGGCTACAGTAGGAGCCCTATGAGGACGAGCCGGTCCACCTGATGGAGGCCAGTCGCTGCGGTTCAAAGCCAACACCGACTATGTGGACTTCTACTGGACCACACGGAGGCCTTCAAACCGGACCAACAAGTTCAGCGACTCCCCGACTCGTGGGTCTGAGGATGCCGTCGAGCCTCAGTCCAGCCGGCCTCCTGTCTGTGGGTGTTTGAGTGCTGAGAGGTTTGTGGATGCATGTGAACGTGTCTGTGTTGAAACAGCAGCTTTGGACTCAGTAACGCTGGTAAAAACCAAGAGCTCCTTTATTTGTGACTTCCACTAAAAACAACTGATGAAAATAAGTTTGCCAGGGTTCTTACTGATAACGGATTATTAAATAATGAAAATAATCATATAAATATTCCTTTAAACAATCCTTTTAGGTCTACATTTCCTTTACACTGACTTCTTGGTATTTAGGGTGGAATATACCATTAAGCCCAATGTTCAAGGGTTCTTCTGGGAATATACCATTAAACCAACCTTTTAGGTAAATGTTCCAGGATGTTGGGTAGAATATACCATCAGATAAACCTTTTAGGTCTACATTAGAAGATTTTAGAGTAGAATATTACTCCAAACCATCCTTTAGGTCTACATTTAAGGTGGAATACTCTTTTACACCAAGATTTTTTGGTCTACATTGAAAGATTTTAGTAAGTAAGTAAGTAAAGTTTATTTCTTAAGCGCTTCTCACAGATAAAAATCACAAAGTGCTTTACAATTAAATACTAGAAAATAAACAATAAAATACATATACAAGACAAGAGGAAGAAATTGTCAACCAAATGCTTTCCTGAACAGCAGTGTCTTCAAGCCCTTCTTACAAGAGTCCACAGATTCAGCAAAACGGAGAGACATTGGTAAAGCATTCCACAAAGTTGGGGCCACAAACTGAAATGATCGCTCTCCTCGAGTTTTATAGTTAGTCTTAGGAACCTCAAGCAGATTCTGTCCAGCAGAACGAAGAGCACGACCAGGGGAGTATGGAGTCAACATCTCCAATATATAATGAGGAGCCTGACCATGCAAGGCTCTGAAGGTGAGAACTAAAATCTTAAAATCAATCCTGAATTTCACAGGGAGCCAGTGTAACTCTGATAACACAGGAGTGATGTGTGATCTCTTTGAGGTTCTTGTCAAAAGTCTAGCTGCCGAGTTTTGGACTAATTGCAATTTTCCAAGGACAGTCTGATTCAGACAAGCAAAAACAGAATTACAATAGTCCAGCCACGAAGATATAAATGCATGAATGACTGTTTCTAAGTCTTTCCTGCACAGCATTTTCCGAATTTTAGAAATGTTTCTTAGATGGTAAAAGCAATTTCTGACAACCTGTTTGCAGTGTGTTTCAAAGGACATGGCCTGGTCAAACACAACCCCCAGGTTTCTGAGGCTGGGTTTGACAGTGGGGCCAAGTGAGCCAAGATGCTGCTTAATCAGTGCAATTTTATCATCAGGAGCAAAGATAAGTGTCTCTGTCTTATTTGAATTTATCTGCAAGCAGTTTGATGCAAGCCAGTCCTTGATAGCAGATACACACTCGAGAAACAATGTCAAACGGTGAAATTCAGACTCTTTAAAAGAACAATACAACTGGATGTCATCAGCATAGAAGTGATAGGACACATGTTTAAATCTGTCAATAATATGACCAAGAGGCAAAAGGTACAGTAAAAATAAAACGGGGCCCAAAACTGACCCCTGTGCAACACCACAGGACAAATCATGAACATCTGACATTATGTTGTTTATAGAAACACAAAATGTTCTGTCACGTATGTACGAGGAAAACCATTTGAGGACAGATCCAGAAAACCCCATCTCATTCTCGAGACGACTGATCAATATACTGTGCTCCACAGTGTCGAAAGCAGAGGTTAAATCAAGAAGCACAAGTACAGTATAGCAACGAGAGTCTGCAGCCATTTTTACATCATTAGCAACTTTAACAAGAGCGGTTTCAGTGGAGTGAAGTTTTCGAAATCCAGACTGAAAAGAATCAAACAATTTGTGCTCTTCCATATAGGACGTCAACTGGCCTGCCACTACTTTTTCCAGAATTTTTGACACAAATGGAAGTTTTGAAATTGGCCTGTAGCTTTTAGGCTCTGAAGGGTCTAGGTGTGTCTTTTTCAGAGTGGGGTTTACCACAGCATGTTTAAAGTAACTGGGAACCAAGCCAGATTCAAAAGAAAGATTTATCAGTTTTACAACCCAAGGACCAACGACATCAAAGATTTTCATAAAGAATGATGTAGGAATAATGTCAGCAGGGCTTGATGATATTTTCATTTTTCCCATTAATGCTTTTACATCCTGTAGGCAGACAGGTGTGAATGAAGACCAAGAACACACTGGGGCAAACTCAAAAGAGGACAAAGGTGGAATATTCCTTTGAACGAACTTTTGAAGTTTATGTTCAAGGATGTTGGGTGGAATATACCATCAGACCAACCTCCAAGCTCTACAGTAGTGAATTTTAGGTAGAATATACCATTAAACTCACCTTTTAGGTCTACATTGGAGGATTTTAGGTGGAATTTTCTTCCAGACCGTCTTTTAGTCTACATTTAACCCTTTGATGCATAACCTGGGTCAAAAGTGACCCAAATCCAATGGAAAATGGGTATCTCCTGATGTGGTCTATGCATCAAAGGGTTACGGATGTTTGGGATGGTATTTTCTTCCAAACCAACTTCTCAGGTCTACGTTTCAGGTGGAATATTCCTCCATACTGACTTTTTTGGTCTACATTGAAGGATTTTTTCTAAACCAGCCTTTCGGGTCAATATTTGAGGTTTTAGGTGGAATATTCCTTTTAACCAGCCCCTCAGGTCTCTTTGAGGATTTTGGATGGAATGCTCAGTTAAACCAACATTTTAGGTGCATGTCCAAGGATTTTTGGTGGATTGTTCCTTTAAGGTGGATGTGTGAGGACCTTGTAGGTGGAATACTCCCTGAAACCAACCTTTTAGGTCAACATTCATAGATTTAAGGTGAAATATTCCTTTAAATCAACCTAAATTTCATGTTTTGATCATTATCAAGTGAGAACCTCAATCCAGACTCCTCATAATGAAGTTTGACATTTATGCTGCCGTTATTTGTTTAGTCCAGATTAAATGACAGAAATCCACAACTGTAATTTTATTTCAGGACTCGGTTATTAAATGTCAAAACAATCCATGTGAGTCTAAAAACTCAACAGCTTTACAAACTCAGATTAAACTCTCCACAAGGATCCAAAATAAGTTGGACTTCTACATGAGACCTTTAATTATTCTTCATCTACTTCCTGAAAAGTTTGGTCAATAAAAAAGACAAAAACTAATATTTTCAGCTGAACTAAAGACAGACTTTGTGATTTTTCTGCTCACATGTGTTGTAAACTTCCTCTTTCAAATAAATAGCCGCCTAACCCCCTGGAAACCAGCGTTTTTTCCTGTTTTTGTGTTGCTCCTCGGCGACCCTAGACAGCCGGGTTGTAATGTTTTTTGAGCAACACACCATACTATGACGTTTTTACAATGATGGTTCTACTATGAAACCAGTTTGACATGTTCAGGTGTTCTTTGTTTGAAAACTCAGAGATTTCAGGTATCAGAAGGTGGTTTTCAACTTTCTTTGTTAACTTTCTGCTTCAACTTTAAATTAAATTTCCTTCACTAACCCAGCCCTCTGGACTTCCAGAAAGCTGTGTTCCTATTGGCTGTCCAGGTGGCTGCTTGGTGTTATCAGGAACACCTGAGCAGCTCAGTGTCTTCCTGCTTTATTTAGCTGCAGACAAACATTTCCTCTGCTTCTGTTCACCACTGAACCGGGTTTGGTTCCGTTGCTTTAGTTTGTGCTTTAGGCGTTGGCTTGCAACTTCCAGCAGTAAAATCGTCTTTAATGTGTTTCTTGGTGTGTTTTAGGGCTTTGTACTGGATAGTTGTCTTGGTAAATGAGGTTCTTTAGCCACAGTTAGCACATGGTGCTAATGTGTGCAGTGATTAGTGGATTTGGTGCAGGTGAGTTGTGTCTTTATCTTGGCTGTAGTGAGTCTTCAGAGGTTTTTGGTCAGACACATTCTGTATTCCTGTTTGTGAACCACGTTGGTTGTCCAGAAGGTAAGAGATCCTGTCCTGATTCTCTGTTCTCAGAGGTTCTCTGGTAGGCTGCAGGAGACTTTAGCGTTTGGGTTGTGCTAGTTGGGTTTTTGTACCGTTTCATTTGGAGGACTATCTTGAGGCTCCTCCATGTGGTTTAGTGAGGTTTTCTGGAACAGTTCTACAAAGCAACCTGCAGCAGAAGAGACTTTGAGAGTTTTTAGGAAGTTCTGGAGACCAGACTTTAGAGCAGCAGAAACATTTGTCAGCAGTTTGAGCAGGAGAAGGTGAGCTTCAGAGTAGAAATGAGACGGAAACCTTCTTGACCCGTGTGGTGAGGTCCTGTACCAAGAGTTTGAGCAGGTTGTGAAGAGTCTGTAGTTCTTTGGTCTGAAAGCACAAGAAGAGTCGACTCATTAAAGGAGAAAACAGGACATATTGTTGGTTCTTCTGTCGCTCTGCAGTTTCCTTAGACTGAATATCAAGTTTATGTTTTAAATGATTTCCCATGTGAGCCCAAGAAGACTTCAATAAACTCCCTCCATCCCCCGATACAACATATTTTATTACCATGTCAAATCTTTTTTTTATGTTTTTGAGTTTTAATCAGAGTTTTAGCATAGTTTTTTCTCTTTGCTTGTTTAGTTTTTGTCATCTGTGTGAAAGGTGCTAAACAAATAAAGTTGAATTGATAAACTGAATAATTGACTAACTCATGATTGTGACAACAGAAGTATTTTCATTGTGATTTAAGAGTTTGTTTCATTTTTAAGGTTGGGGTTAAAATCTTGACAGAAAAAAAATTAAAGAAATAATTACATTAAAAAAAAGCAATTAAATCAAAGGAAAAAACATTTAATACAACAAAACTTTTAAAGAAAATAAAACATTAAATACAATTACATTATATTAAACAGACAAAATATTTAATTAAATAATTAAACAAGATACAAAACATGTAATTATTAAATTAAACAAATTTTTTAAACAAAAATATGAAACATTAAGGATTAAATATTTTAGATAATTAAACATTTAAAAAATACAATTAAACAAGAAAAATATTAAACATTTTTTAAAAACAAAACATTTAATTTGATTATTACACCTTTAAAAAGAAAAAACATTGAATTAAAAAATTAAATGTTTAATTAGAATCTTAAAGACAATAAAAATTTAAATAGGAATTAAACAGAAAATACAATGAAGCATTTAAAAGGAAAATTAAACATTAAAAGGTGGTAAAACATTTAAAAAGAAAAACCTTAAAGATTTAATCGAAAAATTAAATATTGGCAAAGAAAAAAAAATTCAAACAAGCCGATAAAACATTTGAAAAAAGAACAAACATTAAAAAGACAAAACATTTGGAAATCAAATCAGACATTAAAAAAGAATAAAAGGTGAGAAAAAAGCAAAACTAAACATTTAAGAAGAATCAAACGAAAGACAAAACATTTGAAAAGACACCAGTTAGACTTTAGAAGATCAAATTAAACAGAAGAAACAATAAAATGATCAAAAGAGCAAAAACAGATAAAGGTATTAAAGCATTTTCTAGTCTGAAATGAAAACATCAAGTTGTTTCTTCAAACATTTCCTCTTTCTATGTTCTTGGTTTGATTGTGGACAGATTTACTAAGAACTCATTTCAGAAAACTGATTTCCAGATAAAGTCTACTAGAGGTTGAAGGCATCGATCAAACTAATGTTACCTTCTGATCTCCACAAACTTTACTGTTCAGTGAAGAGAATCAAAGTTTGTTGAGGATTTCTAAAAAATCCCACAGGTTAAGGTCTGAGAAGAACTCAGATCGATGGTCTAAATGTGAAATCAAGACTCACGGTCACAAGTTTAAAGGCTTCTGTTAACCAGAAAGTTCATACTAACAGAGAAGTACTGAGAAACTTTTAAAATTTCAGTCCTGAGACTGTCGAAAGGTTCAAACTAACAGAGAACTACTCAAGAACTTCAAGGTTTTCAGCCCTCAGACTGTCTAAAAGCTCAAATTCACAGAGAACTACTCAAGAACTTTTAAGATTTCAGTCCTCAGACTGTGGAAAGGTTCAAACTAACAGAGAACTACCGAGGAACTGAGAAGATATCAGTTTTTGGACTGTCTCAAAGTTAAATCTAACAGAGAAGTACTGTGGGACTTAGAAAATTTCAGCCTTCAGACTGTGAAAGCTCAGGTCCTGAGGACTCGGGAGGTGTGGAGGCTTGGAAAGTCTTGGAACTGAGGGTTCAACCCTCCAGCACAAAGGCTGAAGCCCAACCTCCTGAGAAAAACGGTCGAGTTGAGACTCGAGTTAAAAAAAAAAACTCGAAAACGACAAAAAATAGATGATAAATGCGCAAAAAAAAGAAGAATTAGTATCTGAGCGAGTAGCTCAGGGAGTAAGAAGACAGACTCCCAAGTGGAAGGTCGCAGGTTCAAGACCCGCCACTGGCCTTTTTCTTTCTTTGTCTTTGTCAGGATTCTGAGAAAAATTTAAGAAGGGTCTGGTCTTGAACCAGCGACCTGCAGCTCCATAGGCAAATCCTTAACTCACTGAGCTACAGATCAGATGAAAAGAAATAATTTCGTCGTCCCTTTGTCTTCGTAGTTTCCCACTGACCACACAGGCGGAGCCAAGGCGGAGTCTGGGTGGAGTCAGGGCGGAGAGTAGGCGGGGAGGTGGGTGGGGGAGTAGAGGGGGAGGCCGCCACCCACCTCCCCGCCTACTCTCCGCCCTGACTCCCCCCACGGCCCACCACAACTTCCCCCGCCCGACGAGTTTTTCGAGTCTCCACGAGTTCTTCGAGTCTCCACAGGTTTTCCCGAGTTTCTGGAGTTTCCACCAGGTCGGAGGCAGAACCAGTTGTCATGAAGAGGTGTTGAAGTCGGCCAGGATGGACTGACTTTTTACAGCGACTAGAAGGAAGACCACTAGAAGAGCAGGTCTTTAACCATCATCCATAAAATCCATGGAGTCGCTCCAGAGAAATGAAGGGAGGTCAACTTTTATCAACCTCCATCCAGATGTTCAACTTCATATCTTTACTTGGACATTTTTAGCACCACAAACCTTTAGCATCACACTTTATTATCATTTATTAGGACTTTAATGGAATCCACCAGCAGATTTACTTTTTGTTGACAAACTTTATTCTTGTCGTCATGGGACTGCAGTATTTAAAACTGTTCCTTCTATTTGACCTCATGTTTATTAGCTTTAGTGGAGAAAGTTATTTTAATTGTCGATTAGTCTCTTAAAAATCCAATACTAAATTGGATTAGTCCAGAGCTTTAAATTTCTTACTGTTATATTTTAAGTATGACAAAAAAATATAAAAATAAAGCATCTTGAGAAAATTTGACCTGCAACTGGCGTTATATAAATAAAATAGAATTTAAATTGTATGTATCTTGTAATGGAGTAATTCAGCCATATATGTTGGAAAACACATTTTCTTTGTCCATTAATCTGTCGTTTTCTCCAGTAATTCATTTCTTGTTTTGGTTTATAAAATGTCAAACCCAAATATATTGTTTACTGTCATAAAAAACCAAAAAGATTTACATTCATGATGCAGGAATCAGGCAGTTTTTCACTTTTTATCTTAGTTTAGTCAGAAAGATAGTTGATAATGTGTGAATTGTTGCAGCTTGTGAGCCGTAGAAGGTTTTAATCTTTGGGGCCGAGTGTCAAAAAACATTTAGAAACCAACATCACCAAAGCACTCAACAAAGGGAAATTCAACTTTTGCATGACAATGTCTAATTAAAGGACATTTATTTCCAATGTAAATGTGTGATATTCATCCTCTGGAGCTTTCTCTTCACATCGTCTTCTACCTGGACTGGTTTGGTCGGGAGCATGTGCAACAAACATTTGAAAAACTGCACTTTAACATCAATGAATGACACTGAAGTTTAATCTCTAGATAAATGAGACTGAGTCTGGATGTGCTGCTCTGTCATTAACTCCTACGTTTAGGGAAAGTTCAAACAAAACAGGACAGTTCAGATAAGACTTGAGAATGAGCTTATTTTGAACAAACATCTCAGACTTTCTGAGCTTCAGCACCTATAGCAAGATATTTTAACAACAAGTAACTCAAGAGATCCAGAAGTTGGAGAGAGTTAGCGTTAGCTGAGCCAAAGAACATGTGGGATGCTAACCTAGCCAACATTTCAGACTTTTCTCTGTGAATTCTGAGAAATAATTTCCTATTTAATGACAGAGCTACACATCTTAACTCAGTCTCATTAAAACAGACTCTAATTCAGTGTCATCCATCCATATTAAAGTGCAGTTACCCAAAATGTTTGCTGCATGAGCTCCAACAAAACCTGTCCAGGTAGAAGGCCACTTTGACAAACAGGAAGGGGATGATTCCAAGCAGATTTATAGACGAGGGAACCGGACTGTGCTAAGTGTGGTCGAGTATGAAGGGGTGTTTTGTGGGTTTTTAAGGCTGATAATGATTATTAGTGAGACATTTGGAGCAGATAATCATTTGTAGTAAATGAAAGTATTTAAAATCTTGGAGTTAAACTTACAAGAACACAAACTTTAACAGAAAACTTTGTTGATACGTTTTTGTTTTGTTTACAGATGTTAAGTTAAAGGAGTTTTATTCGTGACATATAACCAATCAAATCACTCCAGAAGACAGAGCGACCACAGGTAGATTAAGATTCAGAGACAAAGTAGCACCATTTTTAAATGTATTTATTACCGTAAATCAGTAAAAAATAACATACTGATAATCAGTAAATCAGTCAGCCCACAATTACTACAATTCTACAATGTATGTCTCTTTCCTTCGACTTGTTATTTGTACAATATACGATGTATATGATGGCGTTTTTTCATACCAAAGGCTATACTATGATGTTTTCTAAGAGACATACGATGCTACTCCGTTTGTTCTGGCTCTGGGCTGCTGCACTCCTCCTCTGTTGTTTTCTGGATTGTACTCAGCTGCATACCTTCGTCCAACCGGCCTCCATTGACTCGTCCCGCCTGCCGTCTCTGGAGCTGAAGCTAGATTGGAACAGACCAAAGTACAGTCCAATCACGATGCCAGCTGCCTCTCAAAAGGCTCCTTCATCTGGCAGGTGGTTGCACTTCTTCTGAGGGGAAGCTGAGCTGGCCCAGCAGAACTTTGGAGATGTGTTCCAGTGGTTGGTGGATGTGTGGGGAGATAGAGAGGGACCTTTGAATTGTTCAGAAAGGAAAACAGGAAACCCATTCGTAGTTTTAGTTTAGAATGCTACTGCGGTGTGTTTTTGGGTTTTAAGAGGTGAACAGGAAGAGGTTTTTTTTTCGTACCGATTATCTTTTACTTCGTTCCTGGTTGGAATGCCCATCAATGTCAACGTGAACTGTTTATTTATTTTTATTTTACTAACACCCATTTGCTTTTAACCCCCTCACATGTTGTGTTGTTGTAAACTTACTCTTTCAAATACATACTCGTCTAACCCTCTGGAAATCAGCGTTTGGACTGTTTTTGTGTTGCTCCTCAGCTACTTCAGACACCTGGGACATAACGTTTTGTGGACCAAAGAAAATACTATGACGTTTTTTGGACCAAAGGCTATACTATGACGTTTTTAGAGCGACATACTATATTATGACGTTTTTAGAGCGACATGCTATACGATGACGTTTTTAGAGCGACATGCTATACGATGACATTTTTTGGGTGACATGCTATACTATGACGTCTGTTGGGCGACACTCTATACTATAGGCTTTTTAAATTGACATATTACTATGACGTTTTTTTGTTTTAGTTTTTTTGTTGTTTTTAAGCACATATAAGAATTTGAGCAGTTTTAAAAATTACTATACTTTTACTTGTGCAATGAAATATTATTCTATGGCATTTTTTAGATTACATATTATACTCTGATGTTTTCTTGAATATACTGCACTATGACATTTTTCAACCACATATCATACATGACAATTTTAGGCAACATCCTATCATTTTGCACTTTTTGAACCACATAATAATCTTTTTTTTTGCCAAGCTATACTATGAACTACAGCCCATACTATGTTATTCTTGAAAAGCATACTATACTTTGACATTTTCTGAACTCCATCCTATACTATGGTGTTATACACAGAGTGCTTTGGTTACATGTTGATTTATAATCTAGATTTTTTTTCTGTTTTGTTTTTTGACAGGATTACCACAGACCTGACTGTGAACACTGTTGACACCCACCTGAGGGAGACGCTGCCTAAGATCTCAAGGCTGCTTGGTCGTGGTCTTTCTGGTCCTGCTCCAGAACGCCTTCATCAACTACATCTTCTTTTGAAGAGGCCCTCAGATGCTGCAATCTCTGACCTTAAGGAGGAACTGCTACTTTCACTCTGTAACGAGATGGTGGTTATTTTAAAGACCCAGCTCCTGGCGGCTTTGAGTTAAAGTTTAACACCCATCAAAACGGGTGTTAATACAGATTTAACTACAGACAGTTAAATCTGAGCTGTCGGTCAGTATTTCAAACATCAAGTCTGACCCCGGCTGCCCTAAAGCACGCTGTGGGTGAAACGGAATCTTCACTCTCCACATCACCGACAACATTGTCACACTCCAAAGCAGAGTATCTGTCTGCTGAAGTGGACTATAAATGTGAAGAATCTGAGCAGCAGCAGACTGTGAGCAGCGGAACAGATGTGATCACAAAGCAATCATTTTCTTTATTCTTTTCTGGTTGACTTGATGCTGTCAGATGCAGATGTTGGAGCTGATTCTGATCTTTCAGGATAAAAAGCTGCTTTTCCTTCATAGACTTTTCAGGAAATTATTCTCTCAGGTTTTCTCTGCTATTTATATTTTTATTATCTGTGATTATTTCATTATTTCTTTATTGTAAAATAAAGTTTGAGGCATAAAGACTCATTTAGTTATTTTATTCCTGAAATCTTTGACGTAGCAGAACTAAACTTCCATTTTCCTTCTTGTACTTCTGATACTAGAACTAAACGTATCTTCAACACGGATCATCTGCTTTTAATGAATCAGCAGCAACATCACAACAACAAATGAGACAATTTTCAACAAATTAATGAAACTGATGTCATTTAAAACTATCAGTCTGTTTTAGTGTCAAATTAAAGCTGATTACTGACAACTAGAACATTAACGTTACTGTTTTAATCACATTTAAGTTTCCTGAACGTTACATTAATGTCAACCAGCCACAATTTTACGAACTTAATGAACCACATTACAGGAACACAACAAACTTCAGCTGTTTACATGAAACTCAACACATTAGCTTGATGCTACGTTAGCTTTAATCAGGCTACGACGACTGAGCAGCTAGCTCGGTTAGCATCGCTAACATTAAAGCTAATATTTACTATGCTAACTTTCTTCTCTGGTCAACACACACTGAAACAAGCTCCACCAACATCTGGAGTGCATGGCACACATTATATCTGACACTAAAGCTGCATATAAAGCGCATTAAAAGCGGCACCGATACGAAAATAAACATTAACTTACCAAACTATCAGAGTCCTTTCAGTGTCTGCTGGTAGAATCCGCCGAAGGTAGAAAACTGGCTAAAACAAGCCAACGGGCAGGAAAACTGTCTGTGGAAAATGTTCTGCTGCTCCACCGATAAATAAACCAACAGTTATTATATCAGAATTAATCCAAACGAGGAGAGCAGAGTCTCTGCTGCCTCCTCCATAGAACCTGTCAATCGTTCCAGACCGGACTGTCAATCAAGTAGTCCCGCCCCCTGGCTTCGCAAAACTTTAACGCTCGATAATAAAATTAATATTGATTTATTTTAAGATCGATCACCTGATCTCTCATTTTGACCATAAAAACTAACGGTAAAAAATTATATCCAGTCTATGCACCGTACTCTGTTTGGCTCCACACTTGCTGATGACCACTTCCGGACTCAGAAAATGAAAAAAAGGACATTTTTTTCGTTTCTGTCTCTTACTGATTTTACTTTCTTGTTATTCTAAATATAAAACAAAAATCAAAGCATTTTTCAAAAAATCGTATGTCCCTTTTTGATCATGAAAAGGAAAAACGCCTTGTATTTCAATTTAAATTTTTGTATTTTAAAACGAAAATCAAATAACCACTTGTTTTTTGTTTTTCAATACCCGTTTCAGAACGGAAAATCCAATTATCAGATCCGTAC
Organism: Amphiprion ocellaris; assembly: GCF_022539595.1. NCBI lineage: Eukaryota > Metazoa > Chordata > Actinopteri > Pomacentridae > Amphiprion > Amphiprion ocellaris. The sequence continues at coordinate 6,212,793 of NC_072786.1, forward strand.
GGACCCTGAGGGCAATTTTAAGCTTAAGCTAAAAATCTATATGTTTTTAACATGTGTTTGAAGATAAAAAAGGATAAAATTCTCAGTTATTCTTTCTTTACTTTATTAATATATCCTATTTAAATCAGAGAAATTAGAATTTTACATAGTTTTACATAATTCTTTATTATCAAATTTAATGTAGTAAATTAGAAATTGATATTATATTGTAAGAAAGTAACTGTAATACTTAAACTACACAGGTAAATTCACATAATACTGCAGGGCCTGAACCTTAATAATTAGACGTCATGTTTTGTGTGTACTGTGTAGATAACAGTGCCTTGACTTGACTGTTGAGGTTTTATTATTTATGGAATTTCATTTTTTTTAACATTGGAAAAAACACAAAATAAGTAGATTTTCACGTATGAGCAATAATTACAGCAAACACCAACAAGTAGAGAAATTTGGTAAAATGATTAAAGGATTTAAAAAGAAAGCTTTTGCAGTCAGTGGATATGCTTCTTTACAGTCTTCAATAGTTAGTTGTCGTGACCATTATGCTTCATATTTTTTACATGCTTTGGTAGAAAAGGTCACTGAGGGCAGATTAAGTTTAAATTGAAAATTAATATTATTTCATGCCATTCTTCTGGAAATCAGTCAGTTATGTGTCTGTCACATTTGCTCACATGTGTTTTGATATATTTTAAACAGAGAATGTTGAAACAGTGTGGAAGTTGGAGAAGAGAAAAGCTCCAGCCCACAGAGGAGGAGGAGTTAATTTCTCCAGAAATATAACTCACAAGAAAGACTTTTTCTGTAATATGTGGTGAAAACGTAAGAGTAAGACTTTGAGGGAAGATATGAGTAAACAAAGACATCAATGATTTTAGATTAATTTTAACCTTAACTTTGCTAACGTTAAAATTCATCTAATACAACAACACAACAGTTAGCCAAAAGTAAAAATGTATTAACTGGCTAACTTCAGGTTAAGCTAATAATGTGAGTTTATTTATCTCATTTTGTTCCGTTATTTTTAACTGTCAACACTGTAGTGTACATAAGAAGTTTTGGAAAGAGAGAAAAAAAAACTTGTAGTGTGGTTTCTACTTTAAATATGAGCACAGTTAATAAAAGGTTCAATGGATGAAAAGGTTGGAGTCAGACCTGATTCTTATTGGTGTCGTGGTTAAAAATGCATCAATGTCTTAATCATTTAAGCATAATGGAAACCGGTTTAGATGCCAACATGAGAAAAAAATTTTCAGAAAAGTGGGGGTTTAAGTACAACATCTGACTTTGAATGAACCCAACAAATCAGTCGGGGGGTCAAGCGAGTTCATAAAGATTGATTCAAGGTAACTCAGTCTGGCTAATCAAGTACAGGTTCAGCTATTTGGGATAATTGCAGCCTGAGTGGTCAAACATGGATCAAATTGATACACTTTGGTAAAACAGAGTAGTTTTCTATTAGAAACGTATGAAGAATTCAAACATCTAATCACCAGAAAAGATCAAACAGCTGCCAGGAGCATCGACACAGGCTGAAAAAAAATTACTGGTTGATTGAATATATATATTCATTGCCTGTTTAAGAAGAAATGCCCTGTGTAGATTTTATGACAACTCCTTTATTCTGCACTTCATCAACGAAAAGAAAGGCTATGACTGACCAAGACCGACACGTGGGTTTAGATCCTTATATCTAGATCTAAAAATATTTGCCACCTTTTACCAGTTTCAGATCTACTTTGATGGCATTGTTTTAAATGTAATGTGAGTTTAAACATGGTTTCCTTCAGGGGAAATAAAGAGAAGTGAATATACACTACTGTTCAAAAGTTTAGGGTCACTTAAAAATGTCCTTATTTTTGAAAGAAAAGCTTTTTTTTTTCAGTGAAGATAACGTTAAATGAATCCTAAATCCAGTCTTGACATTGTTCAGCTCTGTGTTTGTAAGTGTGGCTGGTTGAACTAAAGACACCTGTGTGACTTTTATAACTTTTAAAGGGCACCAAAGCACCTTTTTTCTTTTTTAAATGTGTAAAAATCTTTCTGCACCTCTGCCATCTGTATACCTGCCTGTGTTTTCTATATTGCTGTTATGCAAGCCGTGGTCTCTAAGAGAACTGTGACTTGGGAGAAGATTTGTTTTTCAGCAATAAATGGGAAAAAAAAAATCAGCCAAAGCTAGACAGAAATGGTTTGGCAGTACAATACTGTTCAAATAATGCTCTGGACGGTATGGTACCATGGTGTGTTCCAACACCACTTTTATGCAGACAGAGGGGGTTGGAAGTAATGAAGAAAAGTTGGGACACCTGTAGGATTTGGCAGCACCAACTTTCAAGGCTTGATCAACCTCCATTGCTGCAGCTTGTTCCCTGAAAATATAATTCTGAAATGTACATTATGCTTCAGTTTTGGGTAACCTCACCTTTTTTAACCTTTGGTAGTTCACCGCTTACCTTTGTATTATTTCAAGCCATTCACTGGACTTAAACTACTTGGATTTCAATTCTTAAAAATGGAAAAAATGGGACCTTCAATTACCAGAATTCAACAATCAGAATTTGAAAAATAATACAGCTGGTATTACAGATATTCCAGTCCATCACAAATGCACTTTAAACCTTTTCACTCTATGCCCTATGATCAGAGGTGGGTAGTAACAAGCTACATTTACACATCTGAATCTGAATTTACTCAGTTACATTTACTCGAGTAACTTTTTGAAAAAGTACAAAAACACACCACACACAAATTGCCACATAAAGTTTTCTTGTTGCATAAGGATCCGGTTGGCCTACCTCTGTTTTTTTAAATTATCTTGTTGTTGTGTGCGCATTTCTAGGAGAAACGTTGACCTTCCGGGCCTTCAAGGAACTATGAATCAATCAAATCAAGTCACTTTTTGTCATTTTGCCAGACTTCCAGCCGTAGTGTAGGCACCATCGAGCCAGTCTGTCTTTACTAGTGTCTGACTACAAAAGACACCCACTTTTCTTTCCTGAATGACTGCCGTCCGCGGTATGTGAGAGCCCCAGACGCACACAAAGCCACACAAGGTGCTGTCATCTGAGGCCAAACACAGTCTGACCCGACTCTCCAACAGACCTTAAATGGACCCTGGGAGACACACAGGTGAACAACCCAGTCGTAGAGCGGTTCCCCTCGCCTCCGGAGGACTGCTGCTGCGCCACTGTCGAGCTCGTCGTGCTCATTGGCAATGCCTTCATGCGCTGGAGACAATAATGAGCACTGATGAATAAAGATGAATAAATGAGCATGTCGTAGCCAGGTATGTGGAGTGCTGCTATGCCATCCTCCAGCTGGTTATCCTAATTTGGAATACATTTATGGCTAGGGGGTGCAATGATGCATGAAAAGCCAAACAAATAAATGAGCATGTTGTAGTAAACTATACTGGTGTCTGACTGCTGTTGATTGAGAAATGTATTCATTATCATTTCAATAAGTGAAATGTGATTTTGAATAAATGAGCATTCACAACAGTATTGTGGTCTCTTATTTCTAATCTATACTTTTGCTATAACAAACATGTTTTTTAAAACAGCCAGTAAAAACTATTCTGCACAAACATCTCTTTAAAACAGCCAGTAAAATGTTGCATATTTATACAGTATCATGCCAGACTGCAGAAAATGCTGGTATCCTTTTAAAGCCAAGTAATAGTTTTACTGCAGCAGCACAGTCACAAGAACTCGTAACAACCGACTTTATATTTAACAGTTTATTACATTTTATTGTGACAAGGAAACAAGTCTAATTTGCAGTCTGGTGACTATCTGTCCTTTGGAGGATCCTTCTTCATGCGTCTCCTGTGATACCTGTGAACAGTGAAATTAATATTCATCAGTTTGTGGAGTCGTTTCCTGCAGAAAATGAAAAATGTCCTGACAGCGTGGCTTTGCAGACCTTCGTCAGCACGTGTATTAAATGTGTACTTACTGTCCGACTGGATAAAAGCGGTGTTTGGTGGTGAAGAACATTTTGCTCAGCTCCTCTATAGTGGGTCCCTGTTTGTCCTTCAGCACCTCCTTGCTTAGGTGGGCCTTTAAAACCTGATCGTGGGTCTCGGCTACGTTGGTCAGGGGGTCCGGTCGGTCGATGGGCTGCAAGGATTTATGGAAAAGCAAAGTTTGATCCAACACATTTCTCTTATTTTGTCATTATTCAATGTTTTCGTACAGTTCTGCAGCAATTTCCATCATATATTGTGTACTGTATGATGGCAAATCCATATTTTACAGTTCACAAAATTCTCATTTACAGATGATATGGTCCCTTTTTGTATTTCTATATTAACTGAGAGCCGTTTCATGTGAAGGTTTGTCTCTTAGTTTAGTGCTCGGTTCTAGAACAAAACTCTGTCAAAACAGTTTTGCAAAACCCAGAAAGACTGAACCTGACCAGCTTTAAGACTGAACGTAACACTTCTCAAATAACAGTTGTCCTTGCAGATGCACATTACAGCAGGTCCTCGACTTACGTCACAGTTCTGTTCCTACAGACTGATGTAAGTCGAATTTCGCTGTTAAGTCAGAACTCCGGCGAAAACATAAACAAAGCTGTTACGTGCATCACGATATCAATCAGTTCTTTGGAAAAGTCACGAATACGAACAACTTTCACGCATGTCTGAGTTATTTTACAAGAAGATAACAGAATATTGTAACGGATTGTTGTTGAAGTTTCAATGTTTATTATTCAGTTCCAGATTTACCTAATGTCAGTGAACGTGCCATGTTTAGTTAGCTCACCTCTGATTGGCTGAGAGTCAGCAGTAGAGAGAGCTGGGAACTGTGGCTAATTCTGGAGCTAAGTTATAGTTTATTGTAGTTATTTTGGTGTTGGCTACGGCCCACTGTAGTCTGTGTGAAGGTTCAATAAATGACCAGAGAACCAGATAAAGTCTCACTCATTCATCACAGAGGGTTGCTACAATATGTTGGACCATTTTTGCAACTTGACCGATGTTTGTTGGTGTTTCGCCCCTGTTCTGAGTGTCATATTTTTTGTAATTTCACTTCCATGGAGATGCCGTCAGAAGAGTCTGACTTACGTTTGGGAGCCAAAATGAAGGGCAGAAAGTTAGTGAATGTAGCACAATCCAAGGTGTTGTACAACCGGAGAATGTAAACAAAGTCGTCTTATAGCGCCGCATGACGACGTATTCATCCGCTCCACTCAACTAGTTCCACGTAACCAGTTCCAAAGTAACGATGAAACGCCGTAGGTCGATGACGTCATAAACCGAGGACCTCCTGTACTAAAATGAACCCCTGAAGCACTGAGCTGAAGAGAATCTGCTCAATAAAATGACGGAGAATAAATTTCTTTGGTTAACCTCACACAGTGAGACTCATTAATATGAAACCAAAAAATACTCTCTTACCTGGGTGAGCTCATAGGGGATGTCGACAGTGGGATGGAAGCACACTATGGTTTTCCCGTCTGATGTCACACCGATTTCCACATTACTGAATCCAAGAGATCAGAAGATCAGTGCCCACATCACAATGTAGCTTTTCTAATAAGAACAATTTCAAAACTTGATGACAGCACCTAATATTTCTCAGACTAGATTACAAAATGTGCACGCTATGCTGAGAGATGCCTTGGAAAAGATCCAACATGTTTCCAGAGTTACATTTATAAATAGCATGATCAAACATTTTTGATAGAAAATCTTATTTCTAATTACTGGTAACCACTTTATAGTTCCTCCTGCACAATCTATAAGCTTAAACTGCATCCACAACAGCACTACTTCTCTTTGCTTATCTGTACAAGTAGAATAACTTTATTTTTTTCTTGAAGAACTAAAATGGAATGTTTTTAGGTTTTTTTTTTTATTAAAATTGCCATACAAATAGGTGCATTTTCACTCATGAATTCACAAACCGTCATTGTGATTAACGTACCAATTAGGATCATCAAGTGAAGAAGTGCTGGACTTCTGTCTTACTGGCACCAAACAAGCTGCAACAGAAAACCAAACACAGATTTAACATATATGAAACACGATTTGTTAGATAAACGGACACGTTACTTAGGATGAAACATTGGCGGCCTCAGCCGACCTCGTAACTGAACACTTTCAAGTTATTTCAGGGTAAAATGAGCATGAGTTTCCATCCCATTTTCTTTCTCTGCTTACTTCAAAACCTGCTGCCTGGCTTGAAAGGCACATTATATAAAAACAAGAATAAAAAAAGCAAAAATGTCACTATGCATCAGAGCCAGGAACTGTAAAGGAATCTTCGCCTTGAACTTATGGTTGACGTGTGGTTTCACGTATATATATAAATTTGAATTTCAACAAAAATAATTAACGCTAAGGCAAATATAAACAAATAATCACATAATTCATCTTGTAGAAGCAACACTCTCTACAGCTCAAGCGTATTCACTCAGGAGAAATCTACAAACGGGTAGTTTAGGCAGCAGCATCCTTATTTGTGGAGTTACGAGGTAAAATCAAAACTGTCAATGTGGCAGTTTGGTTGATGTCATGCTCACGCCTTAAGCTCACAAATATTGTCAAATACATGTTTCTAAAGCACGATAAATGGCAGATATGATTGAGACACGATAAAACGCTTTCTGGTGGAGCAACATAACTCGCCAGTCATCAAATTAAAAGCTTTGCCACGAGGCGAAGGTCATTTTTCAGTGGCAGCATGATCAGGTTTTCCTAACTCCGTCACATTTAAAGTGTTCATACAGCGAGGCTAAACAGAAAAAACAATAATAATGATGATGTGCAGTCCTGTATTTAGCAAGATGAATGCAAAAAGAATGCTTTGCGAGAGTCTTATTCATTTGGGGAGTGTATGTATATATATATACACACACACACACACACACACACACACACACACACACACACACACACACATATATAAGCTTTAAACCTGGATATTTCATCAAAATCACGATACATGCATGTATCTGCAAAAAATCCTGATAAATAAGTTGTGCTTGTTGCTTGAACAGTCAGTAAAAAAATAAAAATTCGAAGGGAAAAAATACACAAAACACAGTTTTTTAAATAAATAACATATGGTAATAAAATACAATTTTAGCTCCTTCTTCTAAAAAGTGGATCTAAATGATGGTAATTTATCTCCAGCAGGTTCAGTGTCATACTACTTCTTTCACATCTCAGCTATTTTTCTTTTTATTTCTAAGTACAACACTATTGTCTTTTAAACATATTCTTCAAACGTTCTTTAATCAAAAGTCTTTCATGAATATTTGTTTTGTGGCTGTGTTACATTATCCTTTTTGTTTAATTTCTGTTCAATAAATTAATCATTTAAATAATTCTATTTTCCTGTGTTTTTATTTTCTGGCTGGTTTATTTATTGCTGATTATAACTTACATTGTTATTGTTTTTCTGCATCCCGTTTGGGTGTTAATATGTAAATACATCACTTTATTATCATTGATTTTATTTCTGTACTAAACAGTGTTGAGAGTTTCTGTTTTCTGAGAAGTTACACTCTTCCACACTATAAATAAGGATATTTGGTGTTTTTTCCCAGCACATAAATATATCTTTGACAGTAAAAATGCATTTAAAGCGAAGTAGACAACAGAGTTTACAGCTGAACTTGTCAAGGTTAGCTGCTGCTAGCCTCTGTTAGCGGCTGTTAGCTTCTGTTAGCCTGCTAGCTGCTGTTAGCTTCTCCCTCCGTCTTTGTGTCAGAATCCGTAAACTGAGTGAAACTAAAACGACTCAAAAGGAAAAGAAACAAAACCAGAGAACTTACTCTGAACACATCGCAGTGCGCTGCCGTTAGAGAGTCTTGTCAGGAGACTGTGAAGTTTACACAAATGACCCGACGCCATGCTCGATTATTTTGGATGGTGCATCAGTGTAATAGTTCCGACTTCGCGCTCCGACTCAGCCTGTTTTTGTTCCGCTTTACTTCTGACCTTTCCAGCGCATTTAGTTAAAGAAATATTACGAGTTTATATCGTTCACGATGAACCAACAGTGGGGTCTTTAGGGATTTTAGGGAATTTATTTATTCCAGTCAAATGTCGTAACTGCTCAATACAGAACTGTTTTTATGTAATACTATCCTCCACTCACTCAATGACAGTTAGCAAACTGTCTTGTCAAAATACACCCAAGTGCAATTCATTGTGAATGTATTCTTCAATTTATGTTGTTAGTATCCTTGTGTTCTTTAGTTTTTCTTATTTATATTGTGTATGTATCTTTTATCTTTAATTTATAGATGTGTTCTCTTGATTTTTCTTACTGTCACTTTGCTGCTGTGACATTGGAAATTTCTCCTTGTGGGACTAATAAAGGATATTCTATTCTATTCTTTTCTGATACATAAATCTGAAGAAAATCCATAATAAACATGATGTATTTAAATATTAACCCTAAAGAGGAAAACTGGAGACAAGCCAATACGACCTACTACTAACAACTGTATTTATACAGCACATTTCTTAAGAAAGTTACAAAATACCTAACAGAATAAAATATAAATAAAAAGAATTTCTAATAAAAAAGACAAAGATGACAAAAACTTCCAGAGAGCATTTAAATGGAGCTCACAGAGCAAAGATTATTAAGACACACAGGCCATTAAAGAAGAGAGAGGGAGGACCATAAGACACAAACATTCATTGGGGTCTTTTGATAAAAGAACATTTTAAGCACAGAAAAATAGTAGGATGACTATACTTTGCCCAGCTCACAGTATTTTATATTAATTTTACTCTAAAATTATTTGTAAAATGGTACAACTATCAGGTTAAAATAGAAACGATGTGTGGACTGCAAGACCACCTCTAACAACTGATGAATGAAAATTATTAGTTTATTTTTAAATTCTATTAAACACTGTCATGAGCTGTGACATTTCTTACTTTTTTGACAGGACTTTTCAGGACGTGTGAACCAAGTATTTGATTCATTGAAAAGGTTTCTAATTTTTAACAGAATGTATTTTAACTCCATTTTTTTTCCTGGGTTCTGAAAAAGAAGTGCAGACTACAAGGGGTTAAGAACAGCAAGAACGACGACAGAAACAATATTTATAAGTCTGATAAACTGCATTTATTTATTGAATACGCAGCATTTTGAACAGTTGATTATTTTTCATTTGTCTTCTGTTAATGTTTTACTTTGCTACTACTTATTACCAGGAAACCCAGGTAAACATATCCCACTGTAAATCAGTTTCTTGTGCGTTTTTCATGTGAAAATAATCTTAGTAACACGTTACATTTGTAATGTAGAAAGAAACTGAAGCAGTTCAAACATTAGCATCACTGCTTCCACCCAACAATCAAAAAATAAATTTACTCATATGAGTATAAGCGACACCGTTTTACTTTTTTTTAACACATCTTTGAATATTTGTCAGCGTCGATATAAAAAGCTGATAAAAATGTCTTTGTGTCCTTTCAGCCTGGTTTAGAAACACTTTGGTCTGCGTCTCTGTGCAGCATCTTCCAACCATCTTCCTGTGACGCTGCAGGGTGAACGACGAGGCACAAGCAGATCAGCTTCACGTGTTTCCATGGCAGTTCAGTTTATTCCTGATTACTGCTGCTTCACTAGGAGACCTCCATGTCTGCTGTGGCTGCACAACTCGAAGCCTGAGAGCCGGTATTTGCCACCAAACGTTCTCGACTGCCGAACACCTCAGTCACTAAAAACAAACACACACAGTTAGATTCAGGCATCATTACATTAACTACACAAATAAATAAAAGCAGAGCGCTGTAGGATACATTGGCCAGATTCCAGTCAACAACTTGGAGTAAAATGTTTTTATTATTTAACATTTAACCCTCTAGGGCTTGGTGGTTAGCGCTGTTGCCTTATAGCTACAAGATCCCCAGTTCATGTCCCGGCCTTCCTGGGATCTTTTTGTGTGGAGTTTGCATGTTCTCCCTGTGCATGCGTGGGTTAGATTATACGTTCATTAATATGCACTGTCCTGTCCAAATAAATACATTTTTAAAAAAATGAATCATGAGTTTTTCAACGGTCCTTGAACTAATCATCAGTGATGTGAGAAAACTCAGATAGATCGATAGATCGATAGACAGACAGACAGACAGACAGACAGACAGACAGACAGACAGACAGACAGACAGACAGACAGACAGACAGATCGATAGACAGACAGACAGACAGACAGACAGACAGACAGACAGACAGACAGACAGACAGACAGACAGACAGACAGACAGACAGACAGATAGATAGATAGATAGATAGATAGATAGATAGATAGATAGATAGAAAGACAGACAGACAGACAGACAGACAGACAGACAGACAGACAGATAGACAGATAGACACAGTTCAAAGCATATTCGGTAAAAAATTAAAATTCTGTTTTCTGCAGAACAACCATGAAGCCACTGGTGCTTTCATTTAAACCAACAGTCATGTGAAAAACATGAAGGGACTTTTTGACTGAACTAGGCTCAAGTACAGGCTGTGGTGATGAAAGTATAACATCTATAGCATGTAGAGTCATTATTCTTTCTAGTATTGTTCACACCTATGGGCAAAATGTTGTACTGTAATGTTGTTGAATTTTCTTTCCTTTGTTTTTCTGATTTATTCATTAAAACTGCATCATGCTGCACAGAAAACAGTTCTCTCTACTTCTATTCATGGTTGCAGCACAAAAAATGACACGACAGTGAATAAAAATGTGAAAGTAAAAAAAAAAACACAGTTTAGTGTCAACTTTACCTGCTGCAATGTCACTTATATTCCAAAGCCGTAAACCGTCCTTCTGCCCCCCAAAGGCGTAAACGAAGGGCAGGTCGGGGCAACAGGAGGCACAGAACAGAACTCCCTATTCACAGGAGAACAACATTAACGTCTTCATGACTTTAACGGGACTGAACACCTCAACAACAGAAGATCTAAATCAAAGTTCGCACCATCTTCATGTCTCTGGAGTGCACCAGGTTGGGCTTGTTGCCTAAAATGTCCCAGATCTTGACGTGTTTGTCGGCTGATGAGGTGACCAAACATCCTTTAATCTGGCTGCTGAGGTCCAAACCTGCAGGAGGTTCAAAGAGGTTTAGATGTTATCACTGTACCTTTAACTCTCCTGTTGTCCTCATTTACGGGCACCAAAAAATATTGTTTCCTTGTTTGAAAAAAAATCTAAAAAATTCCCCAAATTTGTGAAAATTTGCAAAACCTTCAGGAAGAAAATTCCAATAATTCCTTAAAAGTTTTATTTTTAAAAAAATCCCCAAAATTTGGCAAAAAACATCTTGTAAATATTTTCAAAATATTAGTAAAAATCTTCCCCCCAAAAATCCTAAAAATATCTAAAGTGATTACATATATATCAGTAAAACTTCTAATATTTTCTTTAAGAACATTCACATAAAAATCAACCAAAATCCAGCGAAATTCGCTGGATTTTGGTTGATTTTTTTGTGAATGTTCTTAAGAAACATTTTAACATTTCTTTTTTTCCACCAAAAAATGTTCAAAGATTTCCCAAAAATGTTGAAAATGTGGACATCAGAAGTTTCACTGTGAAAATATATACATTTTCCCACATTTTCAAACTTTAAAACAGGTCAATTTTGACCCACAGGACGACATGAGGGTTAAAACACATCAAGTCCACCTTAAACACACATGAAATTAACTTATAATGATGAAGAAGGTGTATTCAGGATTTCACCAACTTAATTTACCTGCTTATTTTGCTTTTAGGGTCAAAATGGATCTTTACAATCCAGCCACAAGTAAATAAAAATATAAATTTCATCTAAATGCTCTAACACTTGTTTGATTGATGACTAAAACAGGGAAATAAAGGTTGAAGCTGGTTGTTCTGTGCCACCCAGCAGTCTGATTTTTTCCAAGTCGGTGCTGGTGTTTACTCTGCGATGCTACATCTTATATTATAGATTCTGCTTCACACACTTGTACCAACCTGACACTTCCTCGTCGTGAGCCCTCAGGGTGAACACGGGTTTATCTGAGCGAGCGTCCAGACAGTAGACAAAGCCGTCCTCCGTGCTGGCCTGAAACACGGTGAGTCACTTCACAAGAGTCTTTACAGGAATGTGACGGACAAAAGGGTTTTCATTGAGGCCTAGCGTGATAATTATTCATCGTCTAATGAGCTCAGATGAAAAATAAAAACACTGAGCAGAGGATATCTGTAGCATAACAGCGTGACTCTGACACAAATGTAATAACATAGGGACATAAATCAGTCACTTACGAGGAAGTTACAGGGTGAAAAGTGGTTCCAGACCAGACGCTCCACTTGTCCACTGAACCTCCAGGTCCGGTAGCTGCTGTCTGGACTCCGGCAGTCGTAAAGAACGGCCGTCCTGAAGAGACAAAACGCAAACTTCAAACCCTCGTTAATGGGGAACAACCTCTAATGAACAATGAGTGATACCTACTTGTCATATGATCCTGATATTAAAGTCTGAGCTTCAAACGGGTGGAATTTTAACGTCTGGACCTGAGAGATAAAACATCGTCAACTGTGAGAATCTAATACCAATTATAAGACGGAAATTACATTTTTACCTCTCTCTAAGTACCTTGTCAGTGTGTTTACGCAGAGTTGTGGCTGGTTTTCCTTGAGACACGTCCCACAAGATCACGGTCTCATCTGCAGATCCACTGGCCAACACATTCCTAAGAAACAGAAGGTTTATCTGATTTACAGGAACAGACTCGCACATACAAAAACATATTTACTAGAATGAAGAGCATTTTGTGATGTGTGTGTGGAGATTACATTTTTCTTGCACTGAATCAAAAGTGGGAATACGAACCTGACCAGTTTGTTCCAGGATAAATCCAGCACCGCATCTGTGTGGCCCTCTACAGGTTCAGCTGCTGCCCCCTGCTGGTGATGAAGACAGTCAGCAACGTCATAATGATGACGTTAAACGGCAGGAAATGAAGTAGGACAGCAGGACGAGACAATATACATTAATAAATAACAGTAACAGAACTCAAAAAAGTCTCCATGTGCAGCATGACACAGTTAAAATGACATAAATTAAAAAAAGAAACAAAAGTTGCATTTGTTATATTTTTATTTTACAAAAATCCCTGCCAAAAATAGCAAGTGAGCAGGTAAAGCTTTTGAATACAGGAGTTACCAACAGTTCTGCATACTGTAGATATTTCACTATGTTTCCTAAACACAGCTTGCAGTTCAACTGAAAGTCCCTGAATTTAGTCAGTAATGACTAAATAGTTACAGTGAGGACAGCAGATTTTTCAGATTTTTGCAGATTCTGATTAGAGCGAATGCTGGATTTCTGCAAAAAATGTTTTAAATGATACATGTAGAATTCAGGGATTCTGATGAAATTATAACAGAACAATATGTTGCAAATGTATTGGTTCAAGGACCCCAGGAAAGTTGAAAATCCAATAATTGTTTTCTGTTTTTCCAGTTGGGTTCTGGGGTTCAGAGGGTTAATAATATTGCCATGTGAATGTACACAAATCTAATTAAAAAGTCATCAGATTCTTAAAAACTGTCCTGATTATTTCCTGACTCCTACAACTGGTTGTGTAATGTTATGAGAAACTCAACACTTGTGTACCTTTTTGCTCTTCTTCTTCTTCTTGGCAGCTTTTTTGCTCCCCAGAGAGAAAACTGGCTCCAAACAGTCGACCACGTCCAGATCCCAGACGTCGATCTGAGGAGTCATGTTCCCCACGGCGGCGTAGTTGGCTGCAGTCAGAAATCACAGAGGAGACGACTGGTTCGTTGTTTTCACCCTCATTCAACCAGGAAATCAACTGAGGCACATTTTGTCTTTTGGAAAAGTCAGAATGTTAAAGTTTCTTACCTGGTCCTTCACCGGGGTTTGGGTCGAAGTTCAGCCACTCCACACACAGTGGATACGCCGGCAGCAGAATGTCATGATGGACGTACAGAGAATCCTCCTCAGAGTTATAAACTGCAGAGGAAAAACATAAAAGGAAAATAAAAATAAAGGAAGAGAGAACGTACAAAATAAAAAGGACATAATGCAGAGTAGAACACTGAAACTAATTAAAGCTAAAAGTAAACTTCACATAAAACCAAGTCTGTAAAAGAGGGTTTTAAGAAGTGCTTTAAAAAATGTGACTGACTTTAAGTCTCGACTTTGGAACGACCAGAAAGATCCACCTGAGGATCTGAGCCTCATACGGTGTCAAGAGATCATAAACGTAGCTTGAGCTGAGACCCTGGTGAGCTTTAAAAGTGATCCGCAAAATCTTAAAATGAATTCTAAAACGAACAGGGAGCCATTAGAGGGAAGCCAGGACAGGTGTGGTGTGATGTCGTCTGCTAAAAAAGGTAAGAATATTCACCATAGATCTCTAAATTACAGCAGTCCTTCTCTGCTTTCCCTGCCAGGATCAGGTTGTCACCTGGTTTGATCTGGAAATCTTCTCGCTCATACTGGTCCTAGAGTAGGAAAAAAGCAATAAAAGTAACTTCACTGCACTAAAAAAATCTAATTTAAGATAAATCTGAAAGATTTATCCACACGTCTTTGAAGAAGAAGTCTTACTGTATCTTTGATGGTGATGTACGGATCCTCCTCGTTGGTGCTGAACACCGTGAGTCCAGCCAGACTGTCGCCAAGATTAGCCGTCACTGCAGCAGAAACAAACAAAGGTTCAGTCTGTACGGGAGAAGAGTAAAAAATCCACTGAAGAACTGAAACAATCCCACAAAGAATCAGCGTCACCTGTGTCCTCTTCGTCGTATTTATCCAGGCCGTACTCTGCCAGTTCATCGTCTTCCTCGTTTCCTTCTTCATCCTTTGGAGCTTCAGCTTCATCAGCGATGTTACTGCCACTCGGTTCGGGAGGCAAACCTTCGTCCTCCTCCTCTTCCTCCTCAGCTGCCAGCTCCCTGAGTCCCAAAATGAAACGTCACTTTAAACATTCTGAATCTACACAGAGAAACAGTCGCACAACATCAGCTCTCACTAATTAGCAAAACATGCAGACATTTTTAATATGAAACTAAAGTGTGTGTTTATGTTTTCTTAACGTACCCCAACTCTTCTTTAGCCTCAGTGATGATGCGCTGCAGCTCCTCTTGGCTCAACTCCACCTGGAGTTACATGAAGCAACTTAGTACATACGTTTTAGTGAACAGAGTAATGTTGGATTAGAACGAAGACAAGTTTAGTTATACGGCACGTTTTAAAACACCCTCAGTTGAACAAAGTGCTGCACATGTTACACACGGGCCACAAATGACAAAACCAAGACACAAAATGACAAAACCAAGACACAAAGTGACAAAAACGAGCTACAAAGCGAGAAAAATGAGACAGGAAACGACAAAAACGAGACACAAAATCACAAAAACAAGACACAAAATCACAAAAACGAGACAGGAAAGGACAAAAAGAGACACTAAATGATAAAACGAGACACAAATCACAAAAATGAGACAGGAAATGACAAAAACAAGACACATAATGACAAAAACGAGACAGAAAAGGACAAAAAGAGACACAAAATCACAAAAACAAGACACAAACTCACAAAAACGAGACAGGAAATGACAAAAACGAGACACAAAATAACAAAACCACGACACAAAATCACAAAAATGAGACAGAAAACGACAAAAACAAGACAGAAAATGACAAAAACAAGACAGAAAACGACAAAAACAAGACACAAAGTGACAAAAACGAGCTACAAAGCGAGAAAAATGAGACAGGAAACGACAAAAACGAGACACAAAATCACAAAAACAAGACACAAAATCACAAAAACGAGACAGGAAAGGACAAAAAGAGACACTAAATGATAAAACGAGACACAAATCACAAAAATGAGACAGGAAATGACAAAAACAAGACACGTAATGACAAAAACGAGACAGAAAAGGACAAAAAGAGACACAAAATCACAAAAACAAGACACAAACTCACAAAAACGAGACAGGAAATGACAAAAACGAGACACAAAATAACAAAACCACGACACAAAATCACAAAAATGAGACAGAAAACGACAAAAACAAGACAGAAAATGACAAAAACAAGACAGAAAACGACAAAAACAAGACACAAAGTGACAAAAACGAGCTACAAAGCGAGAAAAATGAGACAGGAAACGACAAAAACGAGACACAAAATCACAAAAACAAGACACAAAATCACAAAAACGAGACAGGAAAGGACAAAAAGAGACACTAAATGATAAAACGAGACACAAATCACAAAAATGAGACAGGAAATGACAAAAACAAGACACGTAATGACAAAAACGAGACAGAAAAGGACAAAAAGAGACACAAAATCACAAAAACAAGACACAAACTCACAAAAACGAGACAGGAAATGACAAAAACGAGACACAAAATAACAAAACCACGACACAAAATCACAAAAATGAGACAGAAAACGACAAAAACAAGACAGAAAATGACAAAAACAAGACAGAAAACGACAAAAACAAGACACAAAGTGACAAAAACGAGCTACAAAGCGAGAAAAATGAGACAGGAAACGACAAAAACGAGACACAAAATCACAAAAACAAGACACAAAATCACAAAAACGAGACAGGAAAGGACAAAAAGAGACACTAAATGATAAAACGAGACACAAATCACAAAAATGAGACAGGAAATGACAAAAACAAGACACGTAATGACAAAAACGAGACAGAAAAGGACAAAAAGAGACACAAAATCACAAAAACAAGACACAAACTCACAAAAACGAGACAGGAAATGACAAAAACGAGACACAAAATAACAAAACCACGACACAAAATCACAAAAATGAGACAGAAAACGACAAAAACAAGACACAAAACAACAAAAACAAGACACAAAACGACAAAAACAAGACACAAAATCACAAAAACGAGACAGGAAAGGACAAAAAGAGACACTAAATGATAAAACGAGACACAAATCACAAAAATGAGACAGAAAATGACAAAAACAAGACAGAAAACGACAAAAACAAGACACAAAGTGACAAAACAATTTTTGAAAAAGCTCATTTTATTATTGTTTACCTAATTAGAAGGTGGTTATTGTTAAATTTGTACAGTTATTTAGTTGACATTTTAGTGATATCCAGTCATTTTTTATTAATGTGATTGTTTCCATAATAAATAATTATGGAATTTTTAAATACATGATCATGATGAACATAAAAAAACATCCGTTTTTTTAACTTTTAATAAAAATATATATAAGATATATCCCACGCACTTCAAAAGTCCCTCAATTTTATCTTGACCCACCTAAAGGTGTCCCTGTTAGGACCCTAAATACAGCTTTCTTTCTGTTTTTAGACTCACAGCAACCACATATTATTACTTTTAGTTGAATTTGTCAAATTATTCAAGTGCATCTTTTCAAATAAATGGAGTCTGAATGATTTTTCCACAGATTTTTCTAATGATTCTGACGGTTACTCTTAAAAAACAGACATTTAACGTAAAGTATTGCTACCACATACATGCTACTACACGACAACGTCCAAACGGACGGTCTCAGGTTAGATATGATCTGAAACGTGACTGTTAAAGACTTTCATCTGCCATGTTGACAGATTAGCCACCGGTGGGCTAACATTAGCCAGCTAGCTCAACATGCTAACGCTACTTACTTTGTCCGGGGTTTCCTTGGCAACGCCTCGTTTCACCCAACCGACACAAGTGATCTGAGAGCTCATCCTGGACAAACTGACAGTATAACTGAATGTAATCTAATCTGTGATATGAACTGTAGTTTCAGGGATGCTACACCTCAAATAGGAACACACGTGAAGTAAGCGGGTCCTGTGTCGCATCCAGATGACGTCAGAAGCGTTCAAAACTCTGCCTGATTGAAAATGTAGGAGGAAAGTAATATAATAGCATACAGGACTGACAGAATGCTGGATGTAGGAGGATAAAATGTTCTAATTTTGTTAGGAAACACAACTTAAATGATCTGGAAAAGTTAAATTAATGAGATCCGGTTTCATTATTCTTTTACTGACAATATTTTGTCAAAAAAGAGTCACTAGTCTCTTTGTCAGCATTGTTAAGCAGCTGCATACTCTAGAGCAGGGGTATTCAACTAAAATTCAAAGAGGTCCAGTCAGAGAAAATGTATTAAAGCAAAGGTCCGGAACATCATAAAGTCTAACTTCAATTAGTGTGATATATGATGATGTAACCTAGAAGTTTTATTAGCGTATGCATGTAATCAATAACTGACCATCAAATCAAATAAATTCAGTACAGTTCAAAAACATTTTGACAACATTTATTAACAATTAACTTTTGATATAACTGTACATCTTAAAATTAAGTGCAGAAGTTGAAAAAATAATGACTAAACAACCCAAACCAGCTTATATACATCTTTAACAATACCTAAATCTCAAAAAATGTAAACAATTGAACACTTTAACATTTTTTCCCTCCCTTGTTACTCCCCTTATATCCCATGCTGCTTAATGGGAGAACTGAGCTGCAGTTTGCCCTGCCAGTATTTTTTGAATTGTGTATTGTGGTCTGAATGGTGTCAGGGTCGTTTGGAGCTCATTGGTCAGTCTGGAACCTTATTCAGTTTTGTCATGTTTGTTATGTTCATAGTTGAGAAAGGTGCCTCCAGCTGTATGTTGAGCCAAACATGGTCAGCATGTGCAGGACTATTTCCCTCTCGCTGTCGCTTTATTCATTTCCTTTTTTGTCTGTCTCTCACCTCTCAACTGTTTTCTGAACGCAGAGCTGTGATGTTTAGCAGCTGAATGCAGAGACTTCATTGGCTGAGTAGCGTCACGTGGGATGGCTGAACTCGTACGTAATTGGTCTGTGTGTTTCCTGAGCTGATAAACTAATGCAGTAAACACTGGGAAAGCTGTGCCGGTGTTCCAGTTTAACTGGTGATCAGGTTAACTGGTGATCAGGTTAACTGGCGATAGTTTCCGTCTCCAGATGTTCCGTCCGCAGATTCGTCACGATCAGACCTGGATTTACGTGAAATAAAGATACCAGATAAAGAAGACCTCGCCGAAAAACGTCGGCATCACTACTTAATAAAGTCTATATCCATGTTAATATCATCTACAGACAGTAAAAAGAAATGTGCGAGCCGAAATAAAAAACACGTATTTTTCAAGTAGGTGAGAGGATTTGGAACCACGTAATCCAGCGATAAAATTACGAGACCACCGTTTTACTCATTATGCTACTGATCAGCTCTGCAATGATTCTGCTTCATCCATATAGATCACTGTCATCCTGTCAGGTGTTTAACACCTGGTGATCGTTCAGGAAACACGTCCATGTCAACTGGAGATAATCACAACTTAACACAGGCTTCCTGGTTAAGAACGAGTCAGAAAACTATTTATTGTCTCACCAAGAAAACCCACAACACGAAAGCACGTCCACTGCTGTGTTGTGTGTTAGTTTGTGTGTTCAGTGGAACAGATCCAGAGCAGAACTTCAGGTTTAACTCGGGTTTGTTCTCAGAAACACTCAGACCCTCAGCAGTCTCCCATCAGAACAACACGCAGCACATTAGCTTGATTTGCTAAAATACATCGGAACAAACTGAGACCACGTTGTTTAAACTAGTCACTCAGAAAACAATAAAAACTCGTTCAGTCATCCACGTCCTAACCGTCATTCAGAGCACTAAATCCAGGTCTGACGAATCTGCGGACGAAACATCTGGAGACGGCAACTATCGCCAGTTAACCTGATCACCAGTTAAACTGGAACACCGGTAAAACAGAAGCGACCGGTCAAATTTAAAATCCCGTTACAGTTTACTGATTACAGGTCCAGTCCGTATAAGACGGCGCTGGGTCCGGATCCGGACCCCGGACCGCGGTCCGCCAGTTAGTGACCCCTAAGACTCCAAAAGGACCAGGGAGAAAGAAAAACGATGGAGAAAACGGTGTGTGTATTTAGCTGCTGAAATAGATAATTAACCACTATTGTCATTGTGATACACTGCTATTGTGATGCACAGACTTGTAATTCATCCCAAGACCCTCATCTCTGTCTTTATTTCTCTAATTTACCTTATTATCATTTCTTTTATTTATATGTCTATTTTTAAGTGTATGTATGTGTGTATGTATGTACATACATATATAATTTTTTTTTTTTGCTAGTATCATTGTTGATGTTGGGAATACGATTCCCCTGTTCGTTGTTCCTTTAAAAAAAAAGTTATAAAGTTAAAAAAAAAAGAGTCACTAGTCATGTTTTTTAAATTCATATTTTTAAAATTAAACATATTCTCTGTGGTTTTTATAATTCAGTAACAATCTGTATTTGCTCGTGGCTCAGAATGAAACACATTCAGGCCTGATCAGTTAAAGAGATTTAGTGTATTTATTTCGCATTGTCGTTTTAAATCATTAACATGTACTCACCTGCACACTGCCACACAGTAAAGTTAAATAGAACAGAAAGTTTTTAATCTTGATATACTGCTTTTTAATAGAATTTGATGTAAGACACAGAAGAGAAGCTTTTTTATAAAAAACTATTTAATGACAATATACAACAAAAAGAAAACAAAGAGAAACAGCTGACATTTGATACAGTTTGCATACATTGTGGTTATAGTACCGCTATTTAGAAGTAATAATACATCAGAGGTGGTCACAGGAGGAGAACTGCATCGTGTTTAATCTCAGAATATAGACTGTGACTATCACATCCTCGACCATCTACTTCACACAGATGCCGTTATTTTATTTACACAAAAACACAGGCTGAGCTGACATAATAATGAAACTGCTTATCAAACGTTTTCCACAGTCAAACAGGCATATTTCCTTGATTGTCTCATAAGCAACAAAAAAAAAATGCTTCAGGAGTATAATCTGAGGCACATTTAGTTAGCAGGCGAGGAAAAGGTTAGTTCATGTACAGTCTGACTCCTGGAATCTCATCGTGAGCTGTTTGACAGATCACCTCGGCTCTTAGAGCCAACGGTGTATTCATAAGTGGTGCAAATCTGCATCTAGCAATACTGATATTTTATGGCTAAAGCGATGCCCTGACAGTGGAAGCTCTGAGCTCAATGTGTGGCTGAACAGACGGAGTGAAGCGCCAAACGAAAATACAATGCAGCCCTAAAACTAAAGTAAAAAACAACCACCGGTTTAACAAAGAAACAGACTGAAGGTGGACTACGTGGCTTTGTCTGGAGCTTTAACTCTTACACTAGAAGTCATAGAAGGGCTACAGATGGAGTCTAACAGCTGGTTCATCTGCAGATTAAGACCATGTGGTAGAGCTGAAAGGTCTGGAAACAAAACTAGCAAGTAGACACTGTTGGGACAAACTGCATTACAGTGAAGCTTCTCATTACTCTTCCGCTGAACATCTGGTTGTAAACATCAATATATAAAACACCCGACTGGTTCAACAACCTGCTGAAACTTTATTTCCTCTGAATGTCAGTGCTGAGTTGCTGTTGTGCTCAAAGTTTTGTTAAATTATTAAAAGCTAAATCTGAATTGTCTAACCCTCTGAACCTCAAACGGTTTCTTGGTGATTTTTGTGGTTCTGCATCTCTATGGAAACAGAACGACCACAGCTAGAAGGGAAAACTCTGTATGATGCCCTTATAATGCAATAAACTATAAAAAACATTTGAATTTCATCATTATTTTACAAATATTAGAATCAACATGTATATGCATTTTCTATACTGGAACAAAATTGTGACTCATACCTATATTATTTACATATATATGATAGATATTGTTCTATTTACATTTCTTCTTCTTATAAACACAGTCTGCTGTTCAGGGGAAACGTCCCTGAATTTTTCTAACAAGGCTGTTGTAGTTGAGTCAATAATGGCTTTTCAGTTGCACTGAGGAGTGCAGAATCATTATTTTTTTAAATAAAAATTCAGAAGAAATGGTGAATTTTGAAATGAAGCACATAAAATAAAGTGATTTTGAGAAAAACGACACATCACATCACAAATGCACAGTTCTTGAAAATCAGTGTTTATATTTTTTGGCTTGGAATTGGGGTAATTGTGGCGATTTTTTTAAAGATAAAATGGGTGCATTTGGAGTTCAGAGGGTTAAAATTCAATAATGCCGACACTGAACTCAAGATCAGTGGTAATCTGCTGTTAAAGTGGTTCAGGAGATGTTCATATCAACTGTTTCACTCTGTTTCTACTCCTGTGCTGTCAGCTAGAAAACATCCCTTCTATTACTGCGTGTTAACAAAATACAGCAACAGATCTGACAAATCTGATGGGACTATTTCACCTAATTTCACTAGAAAAACTTTCCTCTTAGAAATGACAGCGGGCAGTGGTTGAGGCAGGCAGAGATGAAGACCAGTCAGCAGTGGTTTCTCCTTTGTTTATCCAGCAGCTCTTCAGTGTTTCAGACTTTACTGTCTGCTTTTAATAACACAGTCTGTGTCTTGTTTCAGGTCTTCACTTTGTCACTGGTTCACGGTATTGATCTGCATTTAAACAGATGTGGGTGGATGCTGTAAAAACTCAGTAATCACAGATGTACAGCATGAGGAAAGAACTTTTTGTGACACATAAAAAGATGTTATGTCTCTTTCCATACACTTCCACCTACTGTCAGAAATCCAGCTCCATCTCCTCCTTTGTAACTTTTGCCTCCTCATTGCTCAGAATCTCATCGTCGCCGTTTTTCAAGCGTCTGGTCACCAGCTTCAGGTTGGTCTCATGGAGGATGATTTGGGTCAAGTATTTCTCTCGTTTGATTTGCTCTTTGACGGCATACGGGACGTCGGGGATCATGTAGGACAGGATGAACTTGGTGAAGTAAACAATGTGCTGGGAGGAGACGAAAAAGAAGAAGACACCTCCATTAAGTTAAAGTTAAAGTCAGCTTTATTGTCAATTCTTCAATACGTACATGACATACCAAGAATCGAAATTTCGTTATTCTCTCTTCGTGATACACTAAATAATTAAAGGATCAATTATATTTTAATAGTGAGGAAAGTTTCCTGTTCACACTCACCTCCACAACAATTATAAAAGCCATTTTGGCAGCATTCACATGCCAGTAATAGACATTGTGCTCGTACTGTCTGGGGTGTCCAGGAGGAAAGCGAAAATCTCGATACCTGAAAAAGAAAAGCTTTTAGTAGTTTTCTTCAGACGCCACTCAGTTACTAACATAAAGTGAATATACTGATAAATAAAGCTTGTATTAATGACCATCTATCAGCTGCCTCTAAAAGCTAAAACAAGTCTAACTTTCTGTCTGTAAAATTTAATGTTAGTCAACTTCAAAACAAACTATCTGGTAACTAAACTGCTTCATGTTGGTGTTCATGTGTGTTTAAATACCATCATTAAACTGTGAACCAATCAGGATGTGACACACTCTCTGCTGATGCTGTGGCTGCTATTACACAATTAATATTCATTTTATTTTATTCCATTTACAGATATAAATCTCATTGCAGAGAGGCTGGACTGCTGATTCTTCTTTAAATGCAATAAGCTTCTGTGCAACTCAAAAATTTGATGATAATAATGCCATCAGTTTAGTCTTTTTTTGTCATAATAATAGTATTTTTCAGAGACTCCTTTAAAATATAGCATTGGTTGGTTTAGGGAAGATGTTTATGACAATAATTCAATGTATTTTTCAAAAGAAGGAATAGTTTTGAAGGTAAGGTTTTAAAGATAAAGTGACAAAGTGAAAGAAAAAAAGATTATGCGCGGCTTTCTCCACAATACAACCAAGGAAAAAAACAAATCCGTCTCTTTACCTGCATGTGCTGAAGTTGGAGGGTATTGAAGTGTTGTTGACGAGTGAACTGCTGAAGTTGGAGGGTATTGAAGTGTTGGTGACGAGTGAACTGCTGAAGTTGGAGGGTATTGAAGTGTTGGTGACGAGTGACCTGCTGTGGAAATCACTGATGTTGAACACAGACAGGGAGCTGTTGATGTAGCCCTCCATGGTGTTGTCAGGGTGGTCTCCATACGGGTACACAGAGAAGGACCAGTAGTAAACCAACCGTGGAATCATGTCTGACGTAAAAGCGATGATCATGGCCTGTTGAGACACAAGTGAAGGTAGTAAAAGCAGAAAACTGGCTGTTAACGGTATCTAAATCAGTGCGGTTTTGGCATGTGCCTCTGCATGAATGAGGTCAGGGCAAATTCTGTGTTCTTGTGCAATACATCTGGCAGAGGCAGATATTTTAACTGAATGCCATCAGCAGAGAATACAGTGAGTCACTGTGAAGTAGGTTCACCTGCGCTCTCTAATGTAAACGCTTAAGCCCTGCAGCAGGTTTCTCTTTTGTACAGCTGAAAATACTTTTAGTGTTTCGATAAACATAGACTCCAAAATACGGAACCTGTAGTTGACTACTGTGGTATTTAATTTAACTGCATTATATTAAGAACAAAAACTGAACATTATGCTTTAAAACTGTTGGATTTATGGAAGATTGAAATAGATTTTACACCAGGGGTGTCAAACAGGAGGCCCGTGGGCCAAAACCAGCCCACCAGAGGGTCCAATATGGCCCACAAGACGACTTTGTAAAATGTAAAAATTACAGAAGACATTAACTGCAAAATGTAAATTTGTAAAACTATAAATTAAAAATAATTTCTAGACCATGACAAGTTGTTTGGATCATAAAGTAAAATAAGAGATTGCTTGTTGTTCTTTTGTCATTTTTTGTCTCATTTTTGTAACATTCTGTCTTGTTTTGGTTGATTTTTTACTTTTTTTGTCTCACTTTTGTCGTTTGTCTCACATTTTTGTCATTTTGTTTCTTGTTTTCATCGTTTTGTGTTTCCTGTTTGTCTCACTTGTGTTTTTTGTCTTATTTTTGTCATTTTGTGTTTTGCTTTATACATAGTTTTGTGTATCGTTTTTGTTTCATGCTTTTGTCTTTTTTGTCACGTTTGTGTCATTTGTGTAATTTTTGTCTCATTGGTCCATTTTCTTGTTACTTTGTAACTTTTTTGTCTAATTTTTTGTCTCTTGTTTGTTTTGTTTCTTGTCGTTCATCTCATTTTTTGTAATTTTGTTTCTCGCTTTTGTCATTTCATTTTTGGAATATTTTGTCTTGTTTTTGTTGTTTTTGTCTTTTTTAAAGTAACGTACTATATCGTTCAGTTCCAGATACCTGTGACTAAATGTTTTGTGCCTTTTTAGTAATCTGTAAGTTGAAATGTGTAAATAATGAACTGAGGTTTAATGTTGTTGAAATTGAACTTATTTTTCATAAGAAATTTCAGGTTGTCCATAATGTTTTGGAAAAAGATAATTCATTACATGTGAAATTTTTCAGAATGTACTTTTTTGCACTAAAACAAAGGAAAAAATTGGAGTTGTTGTTATTTATAGGTTATTATGCTCTAATCTTACTGGTTTGGCCCATTTGAGATCAAATCAAGCTGAATGTGGCCCCTGAACTAAAATGAGTTTGACACCCTTGTTTTACACATTTATCTAATAAAGTAGTAGAAAAGTGTAAACACCAACTTACGTTTGTTGCCACGGCCAAGATGGCGATGCCTTGAAGAATGGGCTGCCAGGCTCCTATATCCTGCGCCTTTTCCGGCACGATGCGGCGAAACTGAGTGGTGATTTTCCAAGCATCGATCCGAATCTCAGCCAGATTGTTGATCAGAGCCAGAACCGGAGCCAGAGGGAAGGAAGCCACGAACAGAGTTACAAAGCCAAACTGGATGACTGCAAGAAACAAGACAGACACACGTTGTCAACACCACCCAGATCTCCACTTGGAATCAGTGAATTGACTACTGAGTTTGAGTGTAATTTTCAACAGGCTCAATCACTGCTTGCTAAAATCTGGCGGTGGTTTTTAAACTTCAGGTATCCTCTCAAGTATATTGTAATTTAGTGGTTCATAAGGCTCTACTGAAGACTCTTTTCCCTCTTACCCATCTCAAGATATTCATAGAAGAGTCCTAGTTTTGAACTGGGCTGAAGCTGGTAGTCCTGCTCCCAGCGAGGAATCACTTTCTCTGAGGCTGCACTATTGCAGTGGCGAAAGATCAGATTTTTCACCCACCTGTGGAGGAGTGAAAGAGATCACAGTAAAGATAGCGCAGTAAAACAATGGAGAGCTGATGTAGGATTTAGCTATTAGCTACGTGGCTGAAAAAGAGGTCTTAAGATTTTGTCCGCTTACGGTAGCAAGACCTCCTGGATGTTGTTCCAGATGGCTTTTCCACCCATGATGATCGCGAGCTGAGTGGTCAACTCAATCAGACAACCACCAGGATCACACTGCAGAAGCAGGACACGCATTAAGAGTCAAGAAGAACAAATCAGTAATTCAATAGGAATGTAACAGCCAGACAGACTAATAGCACCTCTTCATTCCTGTATTCTCCCAGGAGATAAACAGGCTTCCCGGGATAGCCAACTGCTTTCCCTTTTGCGAAGGCGATGTAGAAGCAGGAGGAGTAATAGTTGACAAACTGAAAGAGGAACATCTTCAGAGTCAGGCTGTTCTCGTAGTCCGTCTTGGTCCGTGGAAGCTCTGTTGTTGCATCAGACAGGAAAGAATTACAGACGAAACCCTTTTCAACTCACGAAAGGAATGAAGGACAGGTTCAGGTTAAACTCACCGAAGTCCGTGATCCAGATGGCCACTCGCTCATAGAGAACATTGAGGATCATAATTACAACAAAGCTGATGATTGAGGCTGTGACAGAAGTGGCCATCTGAGGCGTCACATACTCCTTTAAAGGCTCCAGATCCTTCAGGTCGGTGTTTCTGAGTTTAGTTGAGAAGGTGATGAAGACGGCCAGGCGGTAGACAGTGATGGCCACGATGGACGCCAGGATCAACATAATCTAAACGACAAAATGTACATGAACACATTAACATTGTTGTATATTCTCTCTGAAATGCTTTTTGGGGCATTTTGACTTTATTTAGAGAGCATAATTACAGACAGACAGAGCATGTGGGGAAAGAAAGAAGAGGACTGACAATCAACAGTGGTCCTGCTGGGATGCTAGCTGGGAGTCAGATATGGGACCCAGTTGCAGAATGTGGTACAAGCCCTAACCAACATATCTTGTTTTCAATACATCAATAGTTGTCTTAATAACTTCCAAATCATTTCCTAAAAAGAAATGTGACTATAGAAAGTAAGTGTCTTTTTAATGATTTCTGACATTATAACTGTATCATACTGCACAAAAGGCCGTTTTGAGTTCTCTCTACTGATGGTGCTGTTTCCACAGAGGTGAAAATTGAGTGAATGAAAATGTGACATGACCAAAAAATGCCCAGAAACTGCTTGGAGATCAGAGGGTTAAACTGACATTGTCTTTTAAAGTTAAAACTATTTTACCAATAGAACCAAATTATATATTTTTTTTCTAAGAAAGAATTGCAGAACAGTGACATTAAAGTGTTAGAAAAAAAAACAATCACAAATAAAAATGGCATTAAATGACATTACCCAGAACAAGACTGTCCCCATTCCTATCGACACCCGAACACATCGTCCCCAGGCTGTATATGGCACTTTTTCTTTCACCTAAATCACAAAGAAATACTATGAAAGACTTTAACAACATAACAAAGTAGAACTCATCAAAATCTGGTGTAATCCCTGTTCAAAACTCATCTTAAACTTTTCTTATGTTTCGTGATCATAGAACTTAAGAAGAAACAAGTCTGTTGCCAATCAGAAACAAGATTATCGTGTGATTTACCCCTGTGACGGGGTTTTTCCTCTCATAGACACATTTGGCTTCATATTCTGGGCGAGGTGGCTCTTCCTGTTCAAGAAACTCCACAGTGTCCCACTCGTACTCCAGCTCCGCCTGGTAACGCTTCCAGAACTCCAGGAACAAAGTCACTGGAGGAAATGAACAGAAGCAGGAAAAAACAAGCTGGGCAATTAAGGGAGAAAAGGAAGCACCTTTATATACCGAGCATTGTCTGTGTCTTCCTTCATAAACAGTTACGTTCAGTGAAATGACCAAAAAGGGTATTTTTTGCCTTTAATATTACCAAAGATGATGATTAATAAACTTTTGTCTAAGCTGTAGATACGTGCATACTCTGTGAGACTGTTTTAAAAAGGTGAAGCTCTCAAACTTACCCCAGACTGCCATGAAGACAGCAAACACCAGTGTTCCAAAGTTATCAAATATGCAAAGTTTCTAAAAAAAAAAAAAGAAACATGGAGGTTACATTTAAATGAGCAAGAAGTGCATCTGTTGCACACTTTAAGTAACATCATGCAGTAAGTTTTGTATATTATTTCGTTCTCTTTTGCAGTAATGCACTCCTGAAACATACTATTTATTCCAAAGTTGTACTGAGTTGACATTCAGATGTCGTATCTTTCAAATTATAAATGATGACGTAATATTTGCTGACATAATTCTAATGATATATCAACTATTAAGAAGAAAGCATAACTCACTTTTGAAGTGTCACAGGTGCTGATTAACGGCCAGTAATTGCATGAGTCACACTGTGGACACATTACCAACTTTCCTCCTATATTAGGGTCGCACACCTCGTTGCTGCCATATTTCAAACACAGAACAGAGACTATTAGAGGAAGCAAAGACTAACAGCAATTTGAGTAATACGTTTAACGCTCATATGTAGCTGAAATTATATCTCCGAAACATTATATATACTTTATTTATTAGCAGTACCTCCAGGTGCTGGTATCTTTAGTGGTGTATCCATAAATGAAACAGCCGAGTCCCACAGCAGCAGCCAGAGTGAGCATTATTGTGTAGAAACCCAACCAGGCAAAGTAAATGCCGATCTTCTCCCCATAGTACTTCCTGTAGAAATAAAATAAGTTTATAATGATGACTACTATGGCTCTGATGCTCACTGGGCAAATATATATAAAAACGATTTAGCTCATGCTTGAACATACAGGGAAGGTAACTCTCCTACCGTATAAGGTCGAGTGGTTGCATTTTGTAGAAGCTTTTGGGATGAGCCCATTCTTCATAGAGCAGGTATCTCTCATTAGGGCAGCCCTCTTCACTGGACCGGACATTAAACCTGCACTGAAGACAAAGAAGCCATACACATATTACAGTATACCACATATATTTAAAAACCATATCATCAAAACGTTACAGTGTGAAGTCTGCTAAAGAAAAACTGACATCATGGAGGGGATAGGCAGCTTTGTACACTCCACCATCCAGCAGTTTGTTCATGCCAAACTTCTTTATGCTCCCTCGTATTTCATAGGGCGCTCGGCTCAGGATGTAATATGCCTGGGAAAAGAAAAAAAGTTTAAAGAGGGTTTTTTTAATGCTATGTTATCATACATTAATACTGTCAAGGTTTGTCTTAAGTACAGCTCATATATTATGATTTATGTAACATCAAAGAGGCTTATCATGAGCTGCTCTTTTATATTTTGACATGAAATCCATGAATATATTAAGCACAGGAGGTCACCACATCCCAAATGGAGAGAACTTGCAGGCAGCCTGAACTAACTGCAACAGAATGGGTAACTTACCATTCTGCTCCTCATTGATGGAGTGAAGAAAATATCTCTGTCTTTGACATAGAAATACTCCAGACGGTCTTTCTCAAAGGGGGCAGTGAAGAACTCGGTCTCCTTTCTGATCAGGTCTTCACTGGGATAGAAGGGCTTCGCGATCCAGGAGAGATATCGCCACGGTGATGGGCGGGAGGACAGGTCATTGACCTGGATGGGGAGCTTGATGTGCAAGACCTCAGCGTAGGTGCACAGCACGTCCCATGGCATGTGAATTTTCAAAAACGTGAGTTTGTCATCTACTACCTGCAGAACACAAAAAGAAGGTTTAGTTTAAGTATTAGAAGTGGAAAGAAAAACAACTTCCAAGAATTTCTACTCACAGATGGTGTGGCCTCCAACTCCACGCCCATCTTCATGAGGCTGGCTTCAAAGTACTCTCGCCGTCTCTACAGAGAAGACAATCAACTTTTGATTTAAGCATGCTCTTCTTTGTCCATTAAGATCCAAATTCTGTTCTGTCTACATTACTTATGAGCCCAGGTGTGTAAGGAATGCATAGATAATAATCTGAATGAGTACAGACATGTTTCAGGAAGACACCACAAAGTCCAAGATGTATTTCTATGGTGCTTATTGAGAACAATGTGTGCACATTGCCACTTTAATAATCTTTAGAATAGAATAGAATAGAATAGAATAGAATAGAATAGAATAGAATAGAATAGAATAGAATAGAATAGAATAGAATAGAATAGCTTTACTGTCATCATACATGGCATGACAAAAATATAAATAGCTTCCACTGGACGGTGCACCTCAACAAGCAGCAAGTAATAAAATATCAACATTAAATAATAAAATCAAATGTACATATATAACAAACAATATTGAAAAAGACACCATGCAAAGGAGGCCAGATATGTGCAATATGGGAGGTAGATGAAATGGAATAAGAACCAGTAGAATATGTTAAATATGTTATGAAATTGCATGAAAGCAGCAAAAAGTGACAAAAGCAGCAAAAAGTGACTTTACACAACCACATTTAATCAATAATGGTGTTTGAGATTGAATTTAACAAAGCTAATTTAGATTTTAGAGGTGGCAGCTCATGTAATTAGATAGTTCTCTTCCCATAACATATTACTATTTACACAGTAAATAAGCCCCAAGAATTAAAATACTGCCAGCAGGTCGGAGGAGGCCATTAGACAGACCTATTTTGATGATATATCGTTAAATATTATAGCACATAGAGGTAAAAAGAAATGTTACAGAACAATGAATTCGTACAAAAAGTACGGAAAATATTCACATAGTAGAAAAAGTATTTTGGGGTATTTCAACAAGTACTGGTCGTTATCATTCAAGACAATTCAGTTTTTCTGAGTGAATGCAACCTTTGATGTATCCCCGCCTGCTTTATTAATTGTCCCTGTCAGCCACATTGTCATGAATACCTCTGAGGAACTGTTGATAAAGCAAAGCTAAAATACCTTTACTGTTTGTTTTAGTAACCCTGTTGAAGTCAGATGTTTCTGTAACATACCACAGGAGTATGACATTTTAGACATACATAAAAAAGTATGTCAAAAAGTCAAGTTTGCACCTTTAAAGCGAACAATTGTGCCATGTGAACCACTCCTTTCCAGAGAAATATTATAAAACAGTTTGACCCAAGTTTAGCTCTGATGAAAACAAATTAAGGGAGTGCCTGGTGGAGATGGCCGTGCAGCCCTTCCACACGGGATTTAGTTTGATTGGGAATGGTAGTGAATGATGAGTTGGCTCAGTCCCGGAGGAGAATCTGTTGTGCAAAAGCAGAGGCTCTGACTTTAATGGCTCTTCCAGCCCACCATTTCCCAGGAACTGGCTGAAACAGGCTGATCAGCTTCTACAGAGGTAGATCTGTATAAAAGGGCAGCATTCTGTCTACACCCACTACCTGCACTGACAGCTGCTGCAGAAACACAACATACCAATCATCTACTGGAGCTATCATATCAGTACATTTTACAAGTTTTCAGTATTTAAAAACCTAATTTTTCGCTAGTTATTTTCAGCACAAAGCCTTGTCTCCATTTCAAAACCACTTGAGGGTTACAGTTACAACACTCTGAAGCTGTTTTTCCAAGCAATATATTGCACATACCTCAAGTAAACCTATTGTGAAAGATGCTGGCAGCAACAAACACACCTGGCCATGACAGCTCACGTCTAAGTTTCCTTCAGTTCAACACAACTGACATAAATCAAACATACAACAACTGTTTTTTAATATTTTATGAAATTTAGATTGAGATAAGGCCAAATTGATTTAACTTAAAGTTTCTTGGCAAAGTTCAATGAATGATATCAGCATCTTCCCTGAACATCTCACACTAAAAATGTCCTCTTTCAGTCCCTGGATAACTAAGAGTTAATATTCAGTTTAATATATACAACGTCACAAGCAATTAATATAACTCTTTGATGCATAGACCACATCAGGAGATACCCATTTTCCATTGGATTTGGGTCACTTTTGACCCAGGTTATGCATCAAAGGGTTAAAGTCATAGACTGTTATCCTGGAGCAAATAAAAACTCCTTTCACAAACAAGGAAGAGTCCATACAGTTTGTGTGAGTAATTAAACATAGAGGCATATCATATTTGTTCATTGAAATAGTTAAGAGTAGCTTTATAATTCACTACACAATGAGTATGCTATCATAATATTATTCTGTCAATTTAGGTCCTCATTTGACTTTTACTGGGCAAACATAAGACTGAGAGTTGCTTTAATCTCCATAAATAGAATACACTTTTATTATTTATTAACACACATGACTTGACACCCACTCCTGATTAAAAAAAGTTCGAAATTCACTGTTTATACTTAACTTTTGTTATTGACATATCACAGAATTTTTGTGTACGTTCTCACCACATTTCCTGTCATCTCTAGACTGTACCCAATCTAATAAGTATAGTAAAATATATATAATTTGCAGCACTTACAATGATGATGATTACTTAAATGATTTACCGAGCAGCTCAGACAGGTTAGAAAATAAAGAAACCTACCAAGCGCCTTGCGAATGTGTGCCTTTTCTCAAAGTCCTTCTTGTCCTCATCTTCATACACCAGGATAAAGTCAATCCTCCGCACGCCGTCATTGAAGAACAAGGAGTCGGGTTTGCCGTTAAACTCTGCCTGAGGGCAAAAACAAGGCCCATCAGGTAAGTCTGCAGCCTGAAACACGTACTGCTCCTCTTCCATAATGTCATACATATTGAACAGGTGAAAGAAGCCAGTCTGGGATGCCAGAGATACTGTTAAATACTGCCCTTGACAAACCCAATTACATGGTGATGCGGGCCATGCAGGAGAGATGGGAAGAGTCAACAAATATTACGAAACCCGCCCTTCACCTCCTCCTCTTTCTCTCTCCACACAACCACACTTGTGACACCCAGCTTTATATTATAGTGTGTTTTGTGTAGTTATACTTGAGCGCTGTGTCTCATGTTACAGTAGCTTCATTGTCTGTTTCCTGTCATAACTTCCACAAGAAATGCCTAAGGTAAGGTATTTTGGAAGCACTTTAACAGTCATTTTAGCAAAAACAAGTCCAAACTGTTAGTATGATCCACTGGCCAGTCAACACATACTAGTGGGTTATGTTTGCTGATATGCTGTTAGCTGACATCAACAGATAGCGCTGACTCACCTGTTGTGCTTTGTCTACTTTCGCTCCTTCTCGAATACTGTGATATGTTGGTAAAAACTCTTCAGGGTAAACTGTGAAAAAAAGAACAGACATGTGAATAGAAACGCAAACAGGATAATAATCAATGAGACCCAAAATTACAGTCTGACTCACACATTTAGAAGCTGATATCAGGTAATGACATGTTGCGAAGCGGTGGCATGTGCACAGAAAATATTACAGAGCATGTTTTCTTGTGTTTACCTATATTTGATTTGCATTGTGTGGATTTTATTTTGATTCATTGCAGTTTTGAACAGCTGTTTTTCAAAACAATATCAACTTCACTTTCATTCATTGTATTCCTAATATACATTCCTATGTTACTTCTAGGTCAAAATTTCAGCTATTTGTAACTTTTTCTCCAGTTTTTCACCATTATATATCTGGTTTAATCAGTTATGCATTCTCTGTGGCTGTCTGTTTCTAATAATCATTCATTCTTTTGGTCAACGGTTAATGTTTATGCTTAAATTTACTCAGATGTACTTTGATTAACATCTGTTTTTCAGACGACTTGATGAATGAGCTGATCTTTCCACGTATATTTTTTGGCACTGCAGAAGTACTCTCTGGGGTACAAGTATGCCTGATTAGGAATCACTGGTTTAGGTGTAAAACTGGCTGTTTTCTGGAACAAAACCATGAGGTCTCCCAGCTGCAGTTAAACTTCATCTGTGATTTAATCTAATCTAGATATATAAACACAGGGCATCAAAACAAAATGAAATGTGTTACTATTTTTAAACATTGATTACTGAATCTAGAAGTCAGGTTGCACATTATTTGAGAAAGATCAACTACAGTGAGCATATAATACTCACTCTAACACTTAAAGTTAAATATTATTGTAAGATATTATACATTAATGCACTACCACGTCCACCAGCTGCAACAAGGACAAAATGTCATTTTGTCCAGAAAAAAGTCACCTGAAGCTAAAAAAAAAAAAAGCAAAGAAAAAAGCTCACTAATTGTTAACTAGTGTATTTTTTAAATTATTTAAAATGCTGCATAAAGAGAAATATTATTGTGGATGCACATGTTTTATAATGTGGCGTAGATTTGTATTAAAATAAACCCTGTATATTACTGCAGTGTACTTTTCTGAAGTAAATTCCATAAAGCTAGACAATCACTTCTGTCGGCTTCAACCTTCACTTCTCTTTAAGTTGCTGCTGACCCGTCAAGTCTTTTCATATTTGTGTTCAGATTTTCCTTTACACTGCCACAGCTTCATTCTCACCAGGACAACGTTCATGCTCTACCTCGTTGGTGCTCACTGAAGCAGCACACACTGTTACTCATTTCCCTAAACGTCGTTCTCTTGTTGCCGCTTTTTACAACTTGCTCACAATCTCTCTCGCCACAGTGTTCTTTTACTCGCTGGAAAGAAACGAAAAAAAGTCATTGTCTGCGGCAGCCCTTCTTCAAAACACTCCACATACAGTATTCACACCACTAACCACTGCAAAATGAAAAAACAAAACTAATAAAATACTGCAGGCTCTACTGTAAGCCTCAGAATTGCTTTGTAAGGACCATTTCCTTACAAAACAGATGACACCATTAAATACGGAAAGTCCTGTAATCTTTCCGCATAAAGTGGAAGACTATGAGAGAACTAATTTAAGACAGATGTTGTTTTCAAAACACTGGCCATAGTAACACGCTGGGAAACTTCACTGTGGAATCACCAGTCATCAAATGAGACTTTCCTTTAGCAAAGAACTCAAACACAGCTTCCTATTATACTGGAAAGTCAGTATTTTAAGATAACAAACAATCCAAAACTCTAACTGGCTAGACAGTTACACACTTTTTGTTTTGTATTCTTGTGTTTCCATACATTTAATTTAAAATTAAATCATGGACACAACACTACAAAGCCTGTGCAACCCACAGTGACTCAGTGATTCATATGAGAAGCATGTTACGGTAAATCTAAGGCAACCACATGCCTGTTTTCTTGCCTCAACCCAGCATGCCTGCACTGACTTCCTCTCCAGAGGGCTAGTTCACATCTGTGCACAAAACAATAAAAAATAAAGGGCAGATTTAACAAACACGGAAGTGGTCACCATTCTTTCACAGAAACAGTTTTTGCAGCATTACAGTGTGTGATCATTTACCCCAAGAGCTAACATTTTCTGTTTAATACAAGCCACACAGCTCAGCGTCTCTCTCACCATCTGACAGGAAATGCTTTTCTGAATCAAACACTGGGGAATTTCATGACATTAGCTGGAAATTCAGTCTCTCCAGGAACAGAATCAGCTGTACGGTCTTGCTGCAGCATCGGTAGTTAGAGCCTGTAATTGCATATTCTGCACGTGAAATAGGATTACAGATTATTAATTATAGCTGCAAAATTCTTCCTGCAGATGACATCTCTTACAAGAGAGGTTGAGCAATACACGACGTGTAATACACGTCCTTATGGGACACCCAGCTGTTTAGCTGTTTCCATAACATCCACTGACCTACAGAGTATGTGTCACGCCTGAGTGAAGCATCAGGTTTACTACATGGGCACCATAGAAACAGTGCTGGCTAGATGTGAGACAAGACGGAGAGTTCACAATGTGCTCATTGTGGAATTTAGGAAGTTGATACAAACTACACAAGTAATATGTGGGCCAGTGCACAAAGCTCAACAAAGTGTGAATATTAATAATTTATTATGATGGAATAGAAGCTCCATTAAACAGAGTGCACTCTGGCATGCTCTTTATGAAGCAGTGTGAAATGCTGTGGTCATTTCCGTGTGGTTAGGCGCTTTCTTCATGACTGACAACTATCAGTGTAAACCCAAAGGACCATTTGTCTCTCAGTGTGCTAAGTGTAAAGAAAAAAAGTGCTGTGCATAAAACAGGCACAAAGGAGGTTATAGATTGAGAAAAGTTCCCGCCTTTCCCACAGACACTGCGACATACTGTACTTTAATCGGAGATTCCCACAGTTACGTCTGTTTTAAAGACAAGCCAGAGCTTATGTTATTCAACAGTTAAGTTTCAGTTTGTAATGTTAGGAATGTAGAAAATCCAAATAACAATAGAGTGTCGCGAGATGCAATCACCTCCACATACACTGTAGTCTCTCTGATGTGCCACATCTAAAATCTATAGGACAAAAAGTTAGTTTTGGGGGTGTATTTATAAGGCATGCTCTTAAAAGTTATGGATGCTGTGGTGTGAGATAGAGGCTGTTTAAGTGTGTGAACCACACCCCCACTGGTGTATAGTTGCCTGGAAAGTATAATGCAGATAATGCAAATACTTAAGTAAAGTACAAGTATTTTCAGAATTGCACATATTATAAAAATACGAGTAAAGGTCCTTGATACAGGATTTTAAAGTGATAAAAAATATACTTTTAAATCACTGTCTAAGTGGATGAACCTACAGAGAAGTGATGGATAAGTAGGTGGTGAGTTTCCACAGATAAAATGGGTTAAAGTGTATTTCAGCTGTCTGATTAACAGTATCTCAGCTGGGGCAGAACCAAGACTTTACCCGTGGTCTTACAAAACAAGCACGCAAAGACAACAATACCTCTTGCGAAATACAAGATGGGCAACTCTTACCCACTTCCTCGTCTATCATGCCCAACTCTGCATCACCCCGCTCCTCCTCGGTGTCAGACAGAGAGTCCATCTCCAGGATGTCGTTTTCACTCATAGTTCTGCTCTGGTGGGCTTCAATCACATCACAGAAAACAATGAAAAAAAGCAAGAAGAGTTCCCAGACAGCCGCTCTCCGTGTGTGTTACAGCGGTTTAAAAGAGCAGCCCCGCCCTCTGTACATTCCTGCTTCATTTCTCAACATGCTTACAGCAACACAAAGTTTGGTCAAGTTGTGACTTGAGAGAATGGAAATAAAACGGGTGGGGTCGGAGGCGGAGGGAGGGCGTTCATGTCGCTCACCGCGTCTCATACATCAACTTAACGCCCACTTTAGCAGCTCCATGCATCACAAGTTAGTTAGCTTAAAGTCGCTGTTCAAACATTAATTAAAATAACATTCAAACGCAAGTGGAATTTAAGTGTATGTGGGGAAAAATACCCCTTTTCACGTTAAATTACTTATTTGAGAATTTTTAGCATTCCAGCCGTCAAAACTAGCTTGTTCTTTTTTTTCAGACTCACGTCGCAAACCTAGGAGGACACCTCAGTATTTTCGTTTTACCTGCAACAGGCTGCAACTTCAAACATGTCTACGGTCTCCAGGAAAAGTTCAAATGTGCTCCCGGGACGAAAACAACTTTTAAAACTGTTGTCTTAACCGACTTTTCGCCACCACTGCTCCGTTCCTCCGTAGTTACTTAAGCAGAGAAGAAGCAGAGCAGCGCGTGCAAGAATTTGATTTAACCGTTAGTGTCGCACCGAGTCAAAGAATTTCACCGTCTGTAAAGATAGAAAAAAAACATCAACATGTTTTCGAAATGTCACTCTGTAAAATCTGTAGGGATTTTTTCATTATTTTTCTGTCTCGTCCCTGCCGTAAACTTTAAGGCAAACTAAAGGGGAGCCGAGGACACAAACGGAGATAGGAACCATTTCGCAGATTTACTTATCCACTACCGGAAGGATAACGGCGACGGAACACCACCGGACATATTTCCGCCAATAACAAATCTGCTAGCTTCCAACGCCTAGAACTGTATTGTTTATTCTTTTCCTTTCCAAATGCGTAAAAACTGTTAGATGACGACAGTTTGTAAGTGGTTTGATTAGAGGACGTTTGTCTTAGTAGCACACAAATGCCATAATGAGCAAACGTCCATATCGGCGGTTATAAACGTGAATCAGCAAACAAATGATTCCGGCTAGTGTTAGCTAGCAGGCTAACGCGGTGACATGCATGCTACTGTGGCAGGTCGTGTGATGTTAGCCTGCTAACGGTTGGTGATTAACATGTCCTGAGGCTGATTGGGACCTTCGCTTGGTAGCCGGATAACAAGTTTAACGACCAGAACTTGAGCCAAAGGGGAGCAGCAAGGTGTTCAAACGGTTCCGATTGTTTCATAATCGGAAAGCGGTCCGCTGACAAGTTTTTTTTTCCTCCAGGTGAGTTGACATTCACTGACCAACAGGTAATATGGAAATTTATGAAGATGAAACGCTAGTTAGCACGTCAAATCATAAGCCTGTTAGCGCCCACTTATTTCTGTAGCAGTAAAATCAAAGTGGACGGGGATCTAACCTGAATGTGACCGCTGTCATACAAATTTAGTACGGAAAAATACTTTGCAACTCAGGGTTTATCTAGGTCTTGGTCACATTAGGTTGTGTTTATCTTCTACGTTGGTCTGAATACATATATATGTATTTAACTCGCGTTGCTGGGGACCGCCTTGACCATTGTATGAATTTAGTGTTGTAAAACAGTGTATTGTTTTTAAGATGTTGGTGGAAACTAGAGTCTCACTTTTGAGTTACTGCTGCTGGGTCCAAATGATCCTGTAAAGATAGAGATGTATTAATGACCAGACACAAAAGTATAATTCACAAGTTACTCATCCATGCATACCACGATTGTTTTAGGCAGTCATTCCTACCAACCTTTGTCTACAGTCCCACAACAGTTCACAGGAAATATGGATTAGATACTGTGTACGGAAAAATTGAAACACAGCATGTAGTATATATTAAATTCAATACACAGATTGAGACCAGAGATTACAAGTCAGTGTGTTAAGGGTTAGGGTCAATTGTATTGTGTAGTGCCACAGATGTACAACACTTAGAGTCAATGATGACCTTCGACCTGTTCCTCTAAGTCTGTAAAGAAGACCTTTTGCATGCTGTGTTTATATTTTTGTTCAGTCTGCGTTTACAGTTCTGCATATTTGATTGTGACAAATGGAAACATCAGATTTCAGTTCACATTTTACAGCAAAAGAAAACAGAGGAAGAAAAATGTATGCAGAGCTTAACAGTAATCTATTCTTTTACTGCTTTCACAGTTCAGCGCACACTAAAGATTTGAAAAATGAAGATGTTCTCAGTGGCACACAAGACTGTCTTCGTAGTGGACCACTGTCCCTACATGGCAGAGTCCAGTCGTCAGCAGGTGGAGTGTGACGTCCTGACAAAGAGCCGAGCTCAAGGGGTCATTCCTTTGGCCCCTGTGTCCAAATCCCTGTGGACCTGTGCTGTGGAATGCTCCATGGAATACTGTCGGATCCTCTACGATATTTACCCAAAGGACAAACTGGTTAGTTTCTTGGTTTTAACTCTGAAATGTTGTCACTGTGGTTTCGCTTAAGTACTGCAGCTAAACGACTGAAGATGGCTGGAAAAGACATTTGCGGTCCTGAGGGGAAATCTAATGTGTGAGATGTGGTTGGGAAGTTGGGAACAAAACCACTGACATTTTGTCTTTCTTTTCCAGGTTAATTACATCGTGAGCGACTCAGAGTTCCACATATTGAATAGCTGGAGGCGAGAAGATCAGAGCACTCATGAGGTAATCCACTGCAATAAAATTCAACAGTTTGGAGAAGTGCTATATCCCCAATAAATGACAGCGCTAGCATTTTTGCACAAGTCTTCTTCAGAAACAAGCTTGCAATAGGATTAAGTATTTTCTCCCCCTCATCCCAGCTCATGTCAGCTCTAGCAGCTGTTGGGCCTCCAAACCCACGTGAAGACCCGGAGTGTTGCAGCATCTTACACGGGCTGGTTGCTGCTGTGGAGTCATTGTGCAAGATTACAGAGCTGCAGCATGAAAGGCGCACCGCTCTGATGGACACAGCGGAG
Source organism: Amphiprion ocellaris (assembly GCF_022539595.1). Lineage (NCBI taxonomy): Eukaryota > Metazoa > Chordata > Actinopteri > Pomacentridae > Amphiprion > Amphiprion ocellaris. The sequence goes on from NC_072786.1 coordinate 6,252,847, forward strand.
AGAGTCGCCAACAGAGGCCGTATTATCTGCCTAACTAATGCCAAAAGGTAAACACTGTCAATAACGTGCAAGAAGATCGACTGCAGGCATTGATCAGATTATGCAGATTTGGCTAAAACTCACATTTCACATTTTGTCTTCCTCATTTGTTTATATAATGGATAAAAGTATATTACAAACACTTAACAGTATGATGCAGTCCAATACAAAAACAGCCTCAGAAATGGAGTTGAATCAGTACCTCCCTCTCTCTCTCTCAGTGTCACAAATGTACATAGTAACGGCTGGAGGACGGATTGTTCTAGAAACCTCGTACAGTGTTGGTTAGGCTGTTAGCTAATTTTACACATTAATTATATTCTCATCACTACTCGAACGGTGATGATTACAACACACTATGCAGAGCTAAGACGGCGATGGAAGAAGAACAGACTAGAAAAGAAGCACCAAATTATTTTCATTACCGATTAATATGTCAAATATTTTCTTGAGTAACCGGTTAGTTGTTTGGTCTATAAAATGCCATAAAGTACTGAAAAATGCTGATCTGTTTTCCCCAAAGCCTAATAATAATATAATAATAATAACTTTATTTGTATCGCACCTTTAAGAAGAAAATTCATAAAGTGCTTTGACAGGTAGAACATAAAAAATGATGAAAATATACAGAATGGATAGCTAATTAAAAGCTGGTTAAAAGGACGGCATGGCACGAGGGGGTTAAGAGAGAAGCTGAAGAGGAAATAAAAGATAGAAATAGATGAAGATCAGGAGGTTAGAAAGTGGGACTGCAAGCAGTGACAATTTTACAAGGGATAAAAAGGCAGAGAGTGATAAAAGAGAGGAAAAAGAGAACTTTACTTGTAGGTGAGTCTGTAAAAGTGGGTTTTAAGAAGTGATTTAAAAGAAGTTAAGATGATGTTTTGTCCACAATCCAAACATTATTATTTTGCTGTCACAGAGGAGGAAAGAAGGTAAATGTTATTAATATTTAAGGAACAGGAATCAGAGAAATTCAACTTTCCAAAAAACCCCAAAACTAAAGTAGTAACTAATTATCAGAACAGTTTGCAATTAACTTAATACTTGACAACTAACTGATTCATTGTTGCAGCTCTATTTAACTCACAAATACATTAAGTAAAAAAAAAAAGTTTAACTTTATCAGTTAATAAAAATATTTCCCTTTGTACAGCTGTTTGTTACTTGTGTTTGCTGTTATCTAAAGGATATTATTTATCTCGGCTCTTCTTGTTTTTTATCCTACAGTGATACTCATGTGCGCATGCTGGAGGACTGCATCCAGGAGACTATTTTAGATCAAAACAAGCTGGCAGCAGGCTCAGACAGGTCAGTAGAAGACAACCTGCAACCTGATGCCACATTGACTTGTTAAAATGATACAGAGGTGGCTCTAACAGGTTAAACTTGGCTGAAATATGACACATATGTGATATGAAGTAGACTGTGTGGTAATGACATGTTGATAAGTATTTCATTTTTAACTAATTGTTTGTGTTTTAGGCTGATGGCCATCCAGCAGTGTGAGCTAGTTCTTGTTCACATCTACCCGCAGGGTGAGGACACACTAGTGTCCGATCGACCCAAGAAAGAGGTGAGTGCGAAGCTTAGAGCTCAGATTAAAAATGAACCAATGAGAATGTGGAAACGTGACATTTAATGCTGTTTTATCTCACTGTGTCCTTCAGATTTCTCCTCTGCTCACCAGCGAGGTTCACAGTGTTCGTGCTGGGCGGCACTTGGCCACTAAACTCAACATTTTGGTCCAGCAGCACTTTGACTTGACCTCCACCACCATAACAAACATCCCCATGAAGGTACACAGCTGCTTCTTCTTGCTTTTTGTCTTGCACATCCTTCGCCAAAATGTTAACCGACATAAAACCTTTACATGTTTTATTTCCTGCTACTGGTATAAAGGTCTTGTCATGTTCAGAATACGATGCATCACTCACATTTTCATTTGATTAATTGCTTACTTTTGAGTTATTTTCTCCCTCACACTTTTCTTTTTTGCTTGCTTAAGCCTTTCCTCCTCTACAATAACTCATTAAACTCTACAGTCTCATCTTTTTTTTTGTTTATCTCATCTGCATGTTGATTTGACTGTGAACCTGCTGCTGGTTTCATGCTGTATTTTCTGTTTTGCTAGCCCACATTAAATGTTTGCGAACAGGTTAGTACCCTGATCACACACACATCAAATTGAGGAAGGGGCAGAGTTTACAACATGTAGTGTATTTTTCTTTAAGCTCTACTGTTGCGAACAGTTTCACCAATAATTTCTATTGATGTGACAGTTGCTCTACAGATTTGCTGGCGAGACTCAAGCAAAGGACAGGCAACTCTGGTCTCATGTGAATGCAGAGTTTGATGTCAAAGTTTAAACTGTAATTAAACCAATAATTAAATTGAATCAACATTTAGATTGAATCTGTTTTTTTGGGGGGTGGGGTTAGAAAAATCCTATTTATGTCAAACACACAAAAACCCTGTATAATCTGAGTGTTGCATTCAACTGTTTTTATGTCCAGCGCTGCCTCTTCTGACTTACAAAATCCTGTCAGTGTCTGTTAGGTGTGTTTATCTTAAAATATGTTCAGACTCCCCCCATGGTCTCTGTCCCCTCTCGTCCCTTTAAACCCTCCTCTTCCCATGACGAACACTTTTCCATTTAGTGTCTCGGTGTGATCCATTGTGCTGTCTTGGTAACTAGTTTTTAAACATGACCATCCCTTAAATGTTTAACTTGATTCCACCTTTAGATATTTCTATTCTCCCACCTTCCAAGTCTACAGTGTTGCCAGCATTCAGTGGTCACTAGGCCCCATGTTTTGGCTTGAGCCCAAATTACACTGTGTAAAGCTATTGTCAAACAACTGCAGGCTCCAGTAGAAGCTGTGCATTGTGTGAAGTAAACCACATTTACATTCAACACTAGTGTCTGATGTAAACAGGAGAAAACACGCTTGAGTCACTGAGCAAGCCGACATTTTCCTTTTACTTTGTCCATCATCATTTTCCCCTTTGGAACATGAAATCAGCAGTGTTAATGTGTGTTTGTGCATATATGTGTGTTTGTGTGTAAGTTTGCACGTTTTAAGAGCTGACGTCACACTGACCTGCATTTGTTCTTGTCTCTGTGGATGGACAGGAAGAGCAGCATGCCAACACATCAGCTAATTATGACGTTGAGCTCCTGCATCACAGAGACGCTCACCTGGAGTTCTTTAAAAGTGGTGGGTAAATAAATCAAAGTGAGACATTCAAGCAGTGCAGTGGGTTCAGAAAGTGATGTTATGATCTCCAAACTAAACTGTAACTTTCACTATTTATATTATTAGCACTTCATTGGGAATCAATCTACAGGTTCTTTGCTCCTTAACAATCTGATGAACAAATAATAACTGATATGTTGTCTGTGTTGCGCAGGAGATTTGCATATGGCCGGCACCAGCACTCGAGAAAATGGACTTAAAGAGACTGTTACACTGAAATGGTGCACTCCACGAACCAACACCATAGGTGGGAGAAGCCGACACAAGTTCTTACTGGTTTACATTTTAAAAATATTTAGTTAGGAAGTTGCTTTTTTTTTATTAGGCTAATGCCAAGTGAGATGATGTGTCTTCATGGGCTAAATCATGTATTTGGAAGTATTTTTCATGGCTATATGAAGCAGTCATAAACATTGCATTTTGAAGTAGTTGAAATTTAAGAAAAGCCATACAGCAACAAAGAAGGCAATATGGATAAAGTATGTAGAAATTGACCGATACAACTGTGGTTAAAGATGCCAGAGTTTGTTGTTAACAATCAGTATTTGTTTCTCCACCTCAGAGCTGTATTACTGCACAGGAGCTTATCGCATCTCCCCCACAGACGTAAACAGTCGCCCCTCGTCTTGTTTGACAAACTTTCTCCTGAACGGTGAGCTTCTTTTAAACCATTATTTATCATCTACTTTACCTAGTATTGAAGCTGTGCTGTTCCTGAGATGCCTAATGACATTTACAAAAGTAATCTTAACACAAAAAACAAAGATTCACCTAAATGCTGTCATTTATTGCACTACTTTGATCTGCAGACTAATCGAGTTACTGATTGATTACCTCTCTGATTGTCAGGTCGATCAGTGCTGCTGGAGCAGCCGAGGAAGTCCGGTTCAAAGGTCATCAGCCACATGCTCAGCAGCCACGGAGGTGAGATCTTCCTGCACGTGCTCAACAGCAACCGCTCCACCTTAGAGGATCCACCTTCCATCAGCGAGGGCTGCGGAGGCCGAGTGACAGACTACAGAATCACCGTAAGTCCAGCTCACAGCGGCGGAGTGAAAACACAGAGCAAAATAAATTATTCTGATCAACACTGTTTTTCCTCTCAGGATTTTGGTGAGTTTATGAGGGAGAACCGGCTGACTCCTGTTTCAGAGTCTACTCATGATCCCTCAGGGAAGCTGCCGGCTGAGAGGGCCAAAGCTCAGCTGGAGCGTCACACCAGATACTGGCCGATGATCATCTCCCAGACCACCATCTTCAACATGCAGGCAGTGAGCACAATATAGGGATACAGTAGTTCTACTGGAGTTCAGATTTCTCTCCAGTTCTACAAAAGATTTTATCATACAAGTGTGCACTTCATTTTAGAAATATTTATCTTGTTGTAATATAAAAGAACCTCATTCGGAGGTTCTTTTAACCCAGTATATATTTCATATACTGGGTTCTTAATGAGAATTTGTACTGTGCTAGTTTCCATGTTGGCCCATCCTTTAGCACCTTCTGTGTCTTCTTCTTTTCTTCCTCTAGGTGGTTCCTCTGGCTAACCTGATAGTGAAAGAGACTCTGACTGAGGAGGACGTTCTGACTTGCCAGAAGACTGTCTACAACTTGGTGGATATGGAGAGAAAGAACGATCCGCTCCCCATTTCCACAGTGGGATCCAGAGGCAAAGGCCCCAAGAGGTATTTATTCAGCTTTGAGAACTTTTTTACAAATGAGCACCAACCACACAGTTTCTGAACATAAATACTCTTTTTAATTTTTCTAAATTATTGTCATCTCCAGGGACGAACAGTACCGTATAATGTGGAACGAGCTGGAAACATTAGTGAAAACTCATGCCGGAGCCACTGACAGACACCAGAGAGTTCTGGACTGTATCATCGCCTGTCGCAGCAAACCCCCAGAGGAGGAGGAGAGGAAGAAGAGAGGAAGGAAGAGAGAGGAGAGGGAGGACAGGACGGAGAAAAATGGCAACAAGGAGACAGATGACAAAAGCTGGCAGGAATCTGAGAGGTCAGTAGGGCCTCTCTGTCTATCTGTAGTTTGTTTATGTATGAAAATAATATTATAGGAGTAGAAGAAATCAGAAAACAGTTTTTTAGTATTACACAGACCCTAATGTTTCATCAGGAGCAATCAGACCAAAATTCCATTAATAGTTGTGTTTTCTCATCTGCACTGTCCTGTAGGCTAAAAGGTTTGCTGGATAAAGAAGATCAGGAGTCAGAAGTGATCAAAGATTCTCCAGACTCACCAGAGCCGCTGAACAAAAAGCCTCGTCTGACCACAGAGGAAGTTCAGCCTCCAGAGAGAGCAAAAGGTAACAGCGATCATCCTTGTATCTCTGCATGGGACGGAAACAGAAGAAAAGAGAAATCAGTGACAAACTTCCAGATGCAGACAGATCTTAACAGCTGGCTTGATGATGATTTTCTCAATTTTTCAGTGCTGTGCCGCTAAGATTAGTAAATTTAGACCTCACACATGATGCAAAAACAGTTTTAATCAAAAGGATGACAATTACACATGAATGTCTTGACTTTTATATTACCCTTTTCTTAATTAGAATTACCATTACTGTTCATAGCCTCAAGAGAAAGTAACATTTTGTACATACACATTTGAAAATAGGACTGCAAATGCCCTTTAAGACCTTTTTTTTAATAAACAAACTGTAGTCAGTGGTTTTTACTCAGCATTTCTTGCCGTCTCCACAGGCCCCGTCTCACTTCTCACCATGTGGACCAACCGGATCACTGCAGCCAATTCCAGGAAGCACCAAGAGTTTGTTGGAAGAGCGAGCTCTGTGAACAACAAGTTTGAGTTGTATCAGCACCTCAAAGATGAGAATGGGTGTGTAGTGAACAATCGATCACTTGTAATCTAATGCTGTCATATATTTAGTATTTTAATCAATCTGTCAGTCTTTTAAAACTGATTTTTTCCCTGTGTAAAGGATGGATGTTCATGAAAATGGGAAGGCCTCCAGATGATGTCTCCACAGATCCGTTGCTTCAACTTTTACGAGGATGAGATTGTGGACCACAGTGTTTTTCCAGACTTGGGTGTCAACTTACGCTCCCCGAACAAGGACACCAAATGAAACAGACAGTGAACTTTAACATGGAATTTCTAATTTTTTACCCGTGATTTTGTAGATATGCTGTTCACATATTGTGTTACACAATAAAAGCTGTCAGTAGAGAACATTGCTGGTGGGTTGTGCACAAGTCATATTGAATTTGGAAGTGACAAATTTTTATATCTTGGTATCAGCTTAAATTTGGACAAAAACCTTCATTTTACATTACATCTGAAGTTGTCAGTGTGAGATAAAAGAAGACATGAAATTGGTGAATATGTGCATTTTATAGATACAAACTGTGATTCATTTGACAAAAGCAGCCATTCAAACAAACTGTTTCTACCCTTTGAGTTCAGGTTTAACAATGTATTATTTTACATTTTCGTGTTCATCCTTTGAACATGGCCTTAATGGAAATAATGCCTCCAAATACTTTCCTTTAGGATTGTGAAGAAAATAATATTTTTACTGGCAGTAAAAGGTAGCATTCCAATAATAAAACAACCTTTGTGCCGTTTCAAAAATGTAAGGCTAATCTAGTTCATAGAGTTTCCCCAAACACTGGACTTGAATTGTGAGGTTGTTTTGCTGCACATAACAAATTATACAGACAAGTTTTTCAGTTTTCTATTCTTATATGCTCAAAGTCATACTGTGGAGGACGTGGCTGTAGTATCTTGTCATAATGTGATGGTAGTTGCCACTCGTCCTCGTGTTAGAGGTTGATCCACAGTCTCAGTGGAGGAGGAGGAAGCTCAGGCTGGAATATTGAAGGTCATTTTGGTCTTATGGCTGTCAGATCTCTGCTTTGAACCGAGAGCAGCCTGCCTGCAGGCCAGATGGCAACTATTCTAGACCTTCCGTGACCTTTGCAGAAATAGAGAATTACAGCAATGAGGAGGGTGATTAAGATGAGAAGACAGACGATATGGAGAGCTGTCAACACGCCAGCCATCCATTGATAGGAGTCTGTCTGCTGTGAAGTGGGAGAGACAGCTGTAGATTCAGTGGCATGAGTGTTAGAGGAGGGACTGAGGAAAGTATTGGTCCCTAAACCTGAATCCAGTATTGTATGGACAGCAGGAGTTGAACTACCAAATGTGGGAACGTTGTGAAAACAATCATGTCTGAATCTCACAGATCCTACGTTGGTAATAAGGAACTCTGGAAGCATTGCTTCTCTGAATGCTGCATTGACTGATCATCTACAGAGCTCATTGCCAACCACATACCTCGTACTCGATCAGCATGGCAGTGTGATCCTCTACTTCGGCCCGTTTTACACAGAGTATAGTTGTACGAAGACACCACTGTGGACCCAGGCGTCATAGGAACAACGGAAAGATGGAAGCTGCTGGAGCTGTTGAAGAAGCTAGATAGTTTCCTCAGCAGTAGCTCCACCCTGTGGTGGTGGCAGAGCATGGAGTGGAGGCTGCATTGAGCTGTCAGGGTGAAGACGTGGCACGGGTCAACAGGGCTGCGATGCAGATCCAGAGTCAGAGGCGGCCAGGCCTTGACTATCCCGGGCCACCAGGAGGAGATCCTGAGGAGCAAACTGAAGGTCCACCTCAAGAGGAACACCATGAAGCGCCAAACCATCCAGGGCCAACCAGGTACCTGAAGTGACGGACGGACCATCAATTAGCTGCATCTCCAGGAACAGAGCGTCTGCCTCACCGTCCTCTGGATCCACAAAGGTTTTAGGTGGAATCGTGTAGTGGAAGGGGAAGCCGGCGGTGGCCATTAGAGCCAGAATAGATTGGACCACTTTGGGTGGAAGATTCAGGGAACCTGAAATAGAAAATCAAGTTATGTTAAAGTTACTTAATTTAAATAAACATGCCTATGAATAAAAATACAAATTTGATATTTTTAATTCAATGCTGAAAGAAGAGAGTTGTAGCTACAGAAAGTATGTTAAAGGAACCCTGTGGAGAATTTGACCATTAGTAGCGCTATAAATAGGAGCCCATTATTTGTAGGCTCCTATTGTGCTAGCATATTTTGTAGAGCTACAACATTTAATTGACCAAAGACACATTTATACATTGGAATTGCAACTATTTTAATAATCGATTCAGCTTTTTCCAACAAATGACTGCCAGATTACCAAGGAATTCTCTGAAGTGGCAAAGTTTCCACAGAGGTCAGATGAGCTCAGAGTTTTTGATGTCTGTGTTACTACTGAGCAACCGCAGCCTTCTAAAGCAGACATCTTTGGGAGGTCTGTTGGTTGATTAACTGTAACACGGTTTATTTCTGACATTTTACTGACAGATGGCAAAGATGCAAATTCATTCGATTTGGTGTGCTCCTCTAAGACATTTCTTGAGAGGAGGTGTGATGAAAAATGTCCCACCAAAGTCTTGGTTGAATCAGTCGGATATTTCTGGCCAGGTAAATAACTGGTCAGAAAGGTCAGAACATGCTCCATTGTGCGCTCAAGAGAGGTGCTTTTGATTGGTAGAGGACAACTATTTACATCCTGTGCCATAAATTCGCCACATAATGGAAATGAAGACCGTAAACTCGGAGCTTGTAGACTGGAGGATGTAGTGTATGGTTCCTGAACAGCAGAGGGAGCAGTGGGATCAACATTTCCCTCGGATGCTGGTCTTTGTCCAAATTACTGACAATGGATAAGTCAAAGTTACTGTTTTCAGGACTGGTGGAATTCTAGTCAGGAGTGTTATACTGAAAAATGTGCTTGTTGTGATTCCAGTGACAAAGGATGTGCAGCATTCAAAGTGCTGGGATTTCTCAAGCAGTAGTGTTTGGACTTGTGTTCTCCCACTGCTGGACTGTAAAGATGTAAAAGATTTGTCCTGGAGCATTGATGGGACATAAATCATTTGAGGAGGGTGTGATAAAGAAAGAGATGTTGGGAATAGTGAAACCAGTACAACTCCTAAATTTAATGTCTGTGTTAGTCCATTTTAATCCAAATATACTTCTGTCTTTGATTCTGACTTTAAATCTTTAAGATTCTGCTGCGAAGAAAAAACACCAACATCAGGAAATGAAGGTGTGGAAAACACCTGAAGCAACTGCATCTGAGATGATGAGACTTTGAGAGACTGTTCAGGAAATAATGGATCTGTGATATCAGGTGTCTCATGCTGCCTACTGAAAATGCCAAACTCAGAGGGTAAAGCTGGAGTTAATGTCATCACTGAGGGCTCCAGACTGAACAGCAGAGATGTTGACAGCGAAGACTCGAGTTCAGTTTGTGCAGACATCATCAGCTGACCCGCTAATGAGGTCGATGACACATCCTGATCTGTTACATTCAGCTGAGACTTCGGAGGCTGATTCACCCCAGATGTAGCTGAGGACACATTTTGATTTGTACCAAAAGGCTGAGTTTCTGATAACTGCTCCATTATTATGTGTGATGACACATCTGGGAACAGCACAGGAGGGGGTGTTTTGTTTGATGATGGCAGTGATCGTATTGTCTTAAATGAGGAGCTCAGTTGGGGGGCATCATAAATCAGATGGGAGATGAGGGGGCGCTGATTTGGCAACACTGGTGTCTTTAATGGGTTCTTCTTTATGGACAATGTGACCTAAGAGAGAAAAATGCAACATTTTATTTCAGTCATGAGTTATTCAGTACCCCCACCAACAAACAAAGAGTTCCAACAGCCGGTTATTGTATTCAGCCACCAAATTTACGGTTTCTATAGCAACTAATTTACAAAACAGTAGTTCAAGTGACTGTTTGCTTGTGAACCCAACTCCCAAACCTTACGGAATATTTTAGTGTCTTGTTTACAAAAAACAAATAGAAGACAAACAGCAAAATGATGCCAAAATAAAAATAAAGACTTAGAAACTGTGGATTTTTTCTGTTAGGAGATACAGTTGGAGAGATCTCTGGAGAAAGTGTAGAATAGAATAACAACTCGGAGGCTGATTTGAGTGTCTATGGCAATTTAGAAAGCCAGAAAATCACTTAATGCAGGTTTTAAAAAAATGTCTGTTTACATTCATTGGACTTATGACTGTGTGTTTCTTTATGTGATCCTCAACATAACTCACAAGTCTAACAAAGTCATGTTTTCCATACTTCCCTGACTACATTAGCCCATATGTCCCTCCATTCATTCATCCCTCGAGCTCCGTTCAGCTGCAGACTCCCTTTCAGACGAGGTCAAGTCATTACAACATATGATCTGAATGACTAAGTGCCCAGAACAATCCCATATAGTCATAAAGAAGTCAACAACAGCAGACCTACCCTGTGAGCTCAGTGAGGACTGACTCTCTGACTCAGTGCGGTCGGCTGTCCAGGATTGGCTCCAGAAGGGGGTTTCCCTCTGTGGAGGTCGCCGGGTCAAACGAGTGGCGAGCGAATCTCCGTCGGCGGCCTCGTGGTGTCAGCGTGGAGGTGACGCTGAGAGGCCCGGGTCAGGGGCAGTGAGGGGTAAACACTGTGTGATGTTGGGAAAGTCTCCAAGTTCAGCGTGGAGTGGCCAAGTGTTGATGGATGTTTGGGCAAAAAGGGTGAATCAAATAATTATGTGGTCCAGAACGTAACTGCTGATACTCGTCCAATAAAACCGGTCACTTCAATAAGAGGTTTTATTTGTGATGGAGGCAGCTCAGTTTGCTTTATATGTTGTGGAGAGTTGTGCGTCTTAAAGGCATGCACGTCACAAGTCAACTTGGACACGTTCTTGGATGAATGTAGGAAAGCATCAGTTTGTCTGCCAACGATGACAGTATTTACAGTTGAATCCTTTATGTGTGACATCCCTATGTGGCTCATGTGAAACACAATAGCTGACAAACTTGGTTCCAGCTTGAAAGGAAGTGCATGTATGTGTTTAAGGGTGCGTTCATACCTACGTCTTTTAGTCCGCTTAAAGCGGACTGGAGTCCGCAACACCTGCAAGTACGGTTCGTTTGGGCTGATGTGAAAGCATACCAGATTTTTTTGGTTCGGGCTAACGAACCGCACCGAGACCACTTTCGGGAGGTGGTCTCGGTCCGCTTCTATGTGAACTCCAGTTCGGTTCACTCCTGGTGAGAACACAAACCTGTCTCCATTCGGACCGGCTTGATGGCGCAGCAGATTTTTTGGTCTACGGGAGCTTCCGTAGCTTCCGGGATTTTTCCCTCTTCACATGCTGCCCCAATCAGCGTACACCTACGTCATCGTAAACGCCTTGTTTTGTAAACATCGCCGCCAAACGACTGGGGGGAGATATAACATTAATTGGAGTAGGTTCAATTGCGAAAACACTGGTGTGAATGCGAACCGAACCAGTTGAAAATAGCAACATTGTAACAACTTTTGGGTCCAAACGAACCACTCTAGCGGACTAACAGGTGTGAAAGCACCCTAAGTTCCCCACTCTGCTGCATCCGAGTTGGAGACGGAACAATCACGTTGATTCATGAGGAGTCGGTGTAAAATTCTGCTTTTGCAAGTCTCTTTTAACTTTATATCGCACCTCACCGGCTGCACGTATCACCCTCCATCCCAACACTGGAGCTCCCAGTAACTTTGCCAAACTTCCTGTCTTCATACTGAGATCCAGTATTTTCGCCAAATCCAATTGTCGTTCCTCTTCTTGACAACCGGTAAGCCACACAAGCTTAGCAGCATCTCCTGTATCATCTTGTTTCTCAGCAAGCCTACCTTGTCTACAAACTCTGAGCTTCTCTTTCTTTAGTGTGAAGGGCTTTCTTTGTGAAAATCGGGAGACGTAGCCGAGCGGTAGGCGCATGTAGTCGGCCATGGTGGTGACCAAACGCATGCGCTGGTTGGCGTCGAGTGTCGCAGGGTTGAGCTGAAGGAGAAGGGTTGTCCAGGTGGTCATTGTAAATGTCTGATATATTGTATTATTTTTCTCCTGCACAGTACTGTTTATGTATTAAGAAAACATTGTAATCCTGCAGTGCCACCTTGTGGTCTGTTCCACTTTTATTTTGTTAAGCGCGCGTTTCTTCTTCTTCTGCGGTTTTTGTGAAGCCGACCTTCCTGTTTCTTTGAACAACGTTGTGCTCACGCGTCATCGGAGAAACGGTAAAAAAAACTAAGAACAGGAGTTATACATCACATTTATCAGTTTGAATTGTATTAAGGAAATGTTTACATTGTGATTTACATCATTATCCTGTATTCGTAGCTCTGAACAGCGACGTGTGTGTGTTTATCGAGCCTGGAGAGCATGCTAGCTGATGGCTAACACTTAAATTGGCGCCCTTGGAACGACGGAATGAGGTATGAAAATATTAACACTAGAATGCCCACAGAGCAGCCATTTGGCTTTTCTACCTATAAAACCCACAGGGCAGCCAGTTGGCGGGAAGGTTTTTAGCTACTATCCTAAATGAGCTGTGAACAGACGCCTTTGTTATGTAAACGAGGCAATGACTGGCGCATCACGGGAGGGGACATGCTGAGCCACTTCAAGGAAACTTGTGTTGCGCTATCACTTTGCCATCTTAGGAAGAGATCAACACACATGGGTTTTTTCCTTTGTTGCTGAGATTTATTGTTAAAAATAGTACAAAATAGTACAAAATAAAAAAGGTTGGAGGGTGGTGGTTTAGCACTGGAGAGAGCAGCAGATACCTTTAGCCGAAGTTGTTCCGCCTCCGTCTCTGCCAATTTGTTGTTTCTGATGGCAGTCTCTCCTCCCCCCTCACTCCCCTGCATTCCTCAGGTAATGGCCACATTTACAAATGAAAAGGTGCTAATTGCAGCCAACAGAGTAGCCAGCTAGCAGCCTCTTGGCTAAAGGAGTTCCAGAAAATCCTGGGCATTCTAGTGTTAAATATGCATTATTATCAGATGAGTTGCGTTTATTTGTATTGGATGTAAACATAATTTATATGTGAATTGTTTGTGATACTACAGTGACGCATTTTGTATTCTGTTTAATTCTGTAGTTTTCACGGTGCTTATGGTACACGGTGCTAGTCCAGTGAGAATAAATCAACACCTGTCTGTAACTCTCTGCGTCTTGCTGAATGAATCCAAGGGGCCGCTAAAGTTATTTCCTTTTCAGAGCAGGATAAAGTGTAAAATTTGATATCCTGGGTGCCCTAATCAAAACCAGCTATGAGTTGATCCTCCTAACAAGTATCATCTGTATAACCAAAATCTGATGAAGCTGATTTCTTGTGCCGTAGAGCTCACACATTTAAAAGCCACACCACTGCACTAGGTGAAATGCTTCTCCAAAAAGAGGAACACAAGGAATACACCATCATAATGGTATGAATACTCGAATAGCTCTAAAAAACAAAAACAAAAAAAAGGAAAATCTCTATTGACAGATATTTGACTGGTGACTGAAACATGTTTTGGTCACTTGGTGGCAGCACAACAATCTGTAAAGACAAATTAAAGTAAATGGAGACATTATCATCACATGACGTAGTCAAGAGTTGTGAATTCTTACCGTACTGGGTTCCTGTCAGTCTCTGTTCTGTTCAGGATGCGCAGATAAAAGCGGGCCGTACACCTCTCGCCAGTGACAGACACTTTAAGGCGATATATCCCACGATCCTCAGTCAGAGCCAAGCCAGCCAGACAGTTACTCTGTTTCCTAAATACCATCCAGTGAGGCAAAGCACCATCTCCATCAGTCAGGGATAGCTGTGGGGGAAAAGTCAAGTGGATGGTTGCAGTTTGGATTTAATTTGCTTGAGCATTTAAGTAAATAGTGAAAGTGCTCGGTTGACCATAATGCCTCTAGATAGAAGCCAGCACTTTATTTAACCCTCCTGTTGTCCTCATTCACGGGCACCAAAAATATTGTTTCCTTGTCTGAAAAAGATCCAAAAATTCAACAAAAAAATTCCCCAAATTTCTGAAAATTTGCAAAACCTTCAGGAAGAAAATTCCAATAATTCTTTAAAAGTTTCCCTTTAAAGTTTTATTTTAAAAAAAAATTCCCCCAAATTTGGTAAGAAAATTCTGGTACATATTTTCAAAACATTAGGAAAAATCTTCCCAAAAAAATCCTAAAAATATCTAAAGTGATTCCATATATATCAGTAAAACTTCTAATATTTTCTTTAAGAACATTCACATAAAAATCAACCAAAATCCAGCGAGTGTATGTTTACAGCTGGACAGAACCTGATCCTCAAAGCAATCATTAACAGAGCTCATTAGCTCATTCTGTGCTGATATGTTGCTGCAGGTCCAGTTACAAGTCTGTAGTGGTTACTAAGATACCTGAAATGCTACTGTCAGCTCTTTTAATGACTTCTGTTGCTGAAGGTCACAGATGGCTGATCTCACTTCAGGCTCTTAGCACAGGTTCAGAGTATGCTAATCATGGGTTTTACTTAAACTACTGCTAAAGTGATGCCACATGTTTTTGCTTAGACAGTGGCTGTGTGCACGTCTTTCACTTAACATTAGATACTCAGAACTTAATAAGCAACAATCACAGTTTTAACAGGACCAAGAGTCTACATTCATGCTAGTGATAATTTAATTAGTATGTTTTTAGCACACTTACTTATTAGAACTGAACAGAAAGTAGGGTGATGTTTATGTCCTTCATTTTGTTTGGTCATAAACCAAAGTATTAGATAAATCTACATTTTGTCCTGATGATTATACAAGGAGAGATTAATACAAAGGGAATAAGCAAAGGTGTTAAAAAGTCGATAGGGGTCTCTGTACCAATTTCTAAGGTAATTCATTCTATAGGTAGACGGGATATTTCACTAAAAACAGCATGCATTAACTTCTAGTGGAGCTCAAGAACCTTCACCAAAATCAGGATTACTAACCCGATACAAAATTTCAACATATGCACAGAATTTCTTGATAATCCTTTGCTATTTTGTTGAGATATTTTAGTCTAAAAATGATGGGCTGACCAACTGACCAATCACCAAACACTCCTGTCCCTACAGCCCCTACTCGGGTTGAACGTTGTGAATGAGCCTTTCTGTATTTTTGTGATCTTGCATTGTGCATAATAAGTCAATAACATCCATAGGTGGAAAAAAATAAAAATCATATTCAACATTACAAAAGCAACTTTGTGCAAAAAATTCAATGTAACAATGCATCTTAAAAGTGCATTTCCTCTTTCAATGACAGGAAAATTGCACAAATATTGACCAAACTGTCGGACCACATACAGCACCTAACCTTTGTTCTAGACCTGCACTGATTAAAGCCTATGGATGAACTCCTAACTTGTCTAAAAACATCTTAAAATATCATAATTACCAACAAAAAACAATTAAAAAAAAAAAAAAAAAACATCTATTCGGCTTTATCTGGATGCCGTACGTGTGGTTTGAGCAATTTAATTGACAGTGAACAAACAACCCACCGACTGTGATCAGCTTACTGGTTGCTAAATTCTGACTGACCCAATAGAAGTACATGTTTTATCTTACTGAGCTGTTGCAACCACTTTAATCAGGCAAGTAGAGCAGAGCCATGAAGAAATCTCTCTGGTAAAATAATCAAATCAATTGTGTTTGTGTAGGATCCCACCTCTCATAGGGAAAAGCTGCCAAAAAATATGCTTTTAAGCTTAAAAATTGAGTGAAAATTGGAAATTGGTGTTCTTGTGTCTCAAAGAATACATTTTAAACACTGGTGACACTTTTGATCCAATATTGTGCAATGTTTAAGCAAAGTTTTATATCTGTTTTTCTCTACATCACTGAAGCAGAAACTAATTTATAATAATTTGTTTATAAAGTGGAAATCTTGCGGTTTCTACCAATAACAGATGATGAAGAGCTGGTGTGTCTCTTCTACTTAACAACAGTCACAAAAACAGCCAGCTTCTACTTGAATCAATATAATTGGTTGTAAATATGAAGCATAGTGCTACTGATTCCCTGATATCCAGCCTCCACACACCTAATGGCAGACTTTCTCATTATCAAACAGGCACTTTTGTGTCAGCAGTGCAGTCATGGGTATAAAACTACTTCAGAAAATTGAAAAAATTCCAAGTTGCACAAAGTAAACTAACAAATAGGTACCAGAATAAACGCTCTGCTAAACAGGTCAAATATTAGAAAGTTACCTTTTTTAGTTAGTTCAGTTTGCTGCCCAACAGCTAGGTTTAGTGAGGGTAAATGTTTATTAACCAACTGCTTCAGAACTAGCTTGTGTGGAGCAGCCTGCTTAACAGCTGGATAACATCTCTGGCCCGAAGGATCAGAATTTCTGCCGAAACTTCCTGGTTTACTTTCTGATTCTGACATTATCGGTTCTTTTCTAAGTGGTCATCTGATGATAAAATGATGCTCTGGATGCACCGGTGTGATAAACAAGTCAACGCTGCTAGGACTCAGGAAGTGATGGAAGCAGTGAAAAGGTGTCAGGTGTTTGCAGGTGTCGGTTACACATTAAGCAAAAAGGGTTAAAACTACACCCAGCCTTTATTACTCTCAGGACCTTCATCGTGCCTCCTCCTCCTCCTCACTGTAGTGATCGGTCACTTTGAAGCTCTCTACATCTGGTACCTCCAACACGGGTAACTACAATACAGACAAAGCATATATTTCAGTTTTCTTTTATCTTGTAGTGAAAGAAAAGTATCAAGGTTACTCTAGGAGTGTTATTTTTGTAGTAAGCTTAACTGTAGTATTTGCTGTGTTTATTTTAGGTTTCGTGGCAGAAGTTCAGTCAGTGCTGGTCTGCAAATAAACCCAAGCTGCAGCAATGCAAAAGCAGCTGTGTGATTGAAAAACCTACTGTAGATTTGATGAAAGTCTACATTTTTAAGATTCACTCTGCTGCAAAATGTTCAGCTTGTAGCTTGTATATATTGTTAAACTAATACATGGAATTTATTATTATTTTTGCTGTCTAAATCTACAAAGAATCACCTCAGAACTTCCAGCTAAAACAGATAATGGGCATTAGTTGACATACAGCAAACAGTGGAAACGAACATATTCATGGAGAGAAGTGGCATGTGAGCAGCAGCGGTGCATGTAAAGTAACACTAAACAAGGATTAAATTATTAGTAAACTGTAATTAATATATCCTGAACATTCTAATATCAAGTTACATAACGTTAGCCCTTTGTGTGTTTAAGTGAGAAAATGTTTTTTTTTTTTCAGACAACGGAACTGCATTCTTCATAACATTTTGATTGTATTTTCATCCCGGTTGATGTTTGTTTGTAACCTGTCACAATATGTTTCTCATGAACATGCCTTTATATGTTATTGTATTGCTTTCCAGCTGTCCTTTATAGACATATTTTCCTAAAAGTAACCAAGTAGTTGTGGTGTCTAAAGTGAAAAAAATACTGAGCAAAAACAAAATCCTTTTACACTTACTGGCCTTTTAAATTTAAAGTCTCCCAGTAGTGTACCCAACAGGTGCCTTGTATTTTCTAAAATACTTTGGTATATCTTATTTCTGCTTTCTTACAAAATGTCATGTTTTATGATCTTGTTCCCAGCAGTCTAGTTTTCTTCCACTGGACCTTAAGTTAAAGCTGTGGTAGGCAGTAGTTGAAAAATTTCCAGTGTTACTCAACTGTTCGCATGTTGTAGTGGTCTGAGAGGAAAATAGACGTCTGCACCTTCTCCTGGATCCATTTCCAGGCTTTAAAAAAAACTAGCCTGTGATGGAAAAATTTATAAAATCACAGCCCTTTTCACCCATCACGTTAGACAGTATAAACATAAACACAGTCTGTGGTGAGAAAAGGATGTGGTAGTGCAGTGGGTCAGATAGAGAACTTTGTTTCAGGAGAGTGTGGTGTGAACTCTGGAGCTGTGGGAAGAGGGACATATATTTCTGTTTTTTTAAGCTTCTCCTTATTCTTGCCTACTGCAGTTTTGTGTTTGAGTAGAAAGCTTTCTATTAGAGCCTCGTACAATGCAATTACATTGCAAACTGTGGCATTGCAGCAGCAAGAAACATTACGTTACTGGTTCACGTTCTTGCTAAACAGGTTCACCTAGTGCTAAATAAGCCTTTCAGCGCTAAGTAAATCTCTGAATTCACCATGGCTAATTATACAAAACTGCCTTTTTTCAGGGAACAAGAAATGGGTTTACAACTTAAAGATGTTCTGCAGCAATGGAGGTTGATCAAGCCTTGAAAGTTGGTGCGACCAAATCCTACAGGTGTCCCAGCGTTTCTTGATTACTTACAACCCCCTCTGTCTGCATAAAAGTAGTGTTGGAACACACTGTGGTACCATACCCTCCAGTGCATTATTTGAACAATACTGTACTGCAGAAAGTAGTGTGTTGCTATTAAAATGGCGAGGATAAGGCAATAAACAATAGAAGAGAGATTGACCATCATAACACTTGTATGTAAAATGTAGGTCTTCTTCACCATCACGTGGCACTCAGAAACTGAAGGAAACTCTGACAGAAAGAAGTCTGGAAGACCCAAAACCACAACAGAAGCAGAGGACAAGTTTCTGAGAGTCAACAGCTTGGTGATAGGCGGCTCACAGGACAACAGCTTCAAGCACAACTTAATAGTGGTCGTAGTAAGAAGTCTCAGTTTCAACTGTGAAGAGAAGACTTGGAGTTGCAGGTTTGACAGGTTGAGTTGCAGCAAGAAAGCCGTTGCTAAGACGTCAGAATAAGAAAAAGACGCTGTCTGGGCCATGAAACACCACCAATGGACTACTGAAGACTGGAAGAAGGTAATAAGGACTGATGAATCAAAATCTGAAATCCTTGGTTCAACACAGGATTTTTGTATGCTGTCAAGTAGGTGAAAGGATGGTTCCTCAGTGTGTGACATCAACTGTCAAACATGGAGGAGGAAGTGTGATGGTCTGGGGCTGTTCTTTTGGACCCAGGGTCAGAGTGACTTGTACAGAGTAAGATGCTCTCTGAACCAAAACAGCTACCACAGCATTATGCAGCACCATGCAGTACCCTCTGGTATGCTCCTAGTTGGTCAGGGGTTCATCCTATAGCAAGATAATGACCCAAAACATAAGTCCAAGCTATGCCAGAACTACCTTAGGAAAAAAGAACGAGATGGTGAGCTTGAAAAAAATGGAGTGGCAGCACAGTCTCCAGACTTAACCCCATGGAGCTGGTTTGGGATGAACTGGACAGAAGAGTGAAAGTAAAGTAACCTACTAGAACCACATATTTATGGGAACTTTTGCAACAGAGTTGGGAAGAACTTTCTGAAGGATATTTGGTTTCCATTTTGAAAGATGCAATGAGTGTGTTCAGCTGTTATATCTGCTAAAGGTGGCTACTTTGATGAGTCAAAAGTTTAGAAAACATTTTGGTTTCTAAACTGGAAAATCCTGAGTGTTCTAAAACTTTTGACCGGTAGTGTACATGCAGTGGAAAAGTAGTTTGAATCTTATAAAATGTTCCTGTGTCTGTGTAAACCGGAATGAGTTTGTAACAAGTTAAAAGACTAAAAAACATGACAGTATCCATTTATCTATCTATGCACACATTATGTTCTAATGTTGGCAAATATTTTTCCTTAGCTCTGAATCCTAAAACCATTTTTTTCTTCAAAGTGAAATCTGAGTTAGACTGACTGTTCACACTACTTACTTAAAAGGGATGTGTCTTTTCTCCTTGGTGTCGTATCACCACAGACTCTGAAGATGGCGGCAAACTGGCTCGGACTGCTGTCCATAGGAGTGTTTTACTTGATCATACTGGGAACAGGCATCTGGGCCTCCAAGAAGGCCAGACATGAAGAGAATAAGAGTCCTGGGAGCCGTAGTGAAGTCGCGATGGTGGGAGGGCGGAACCTGAACATATGGGTCAGCATATTCACTATGACAGGTAAAATAATAACAGTTTGACAATAACAACGTCATTAATGAGCACTGTTGATGAAAGTTGTCCTAAATGGTTGAAATTTAATGTCATTTCATGGCTCAAATGATGAAATTGGTGAACTCTGCAGATAAAAGTTTTGGAATCTCAATCATATCATTCTACAAATCAGTGGAATTGATGTTATTAGTTTAGTTTCTCACTAATTCTATGTGTCCTGATGTTTTGCAGCCACGTGGGTGGGAGGAGGCTATATTTTGGGTAATGCTGAAGTGGTCTACGATCCAACAAAGGGGTTGGTGTGGGCCATCGGACCTTTTGCCTTTGCAATGAACCTGGTTTTGGGTGAGTGAAGTCAAATGTTAATTTTCAGATGTAACATGATGGTACAAAATAGAACTTTACCAACCATTAATAATTATTCCAGAAAAAATCAACGCACATTTAAATACTATAACTGTCATTGCTTTGAAATGCCAAATGCTTGGTTGTATTTATTTTAGAGATGATATTATTAACCAATGTTGCTGTTTCGGTGCTTGTAATTCATGGGGAAATGTTTGGTACGATCTTTAAGTGTCCTTCAAAAGTTGGGGTTGAGGGCTTGAGTTAAAATGTTTGCATCTGTGTGACCTCAGGTGGACTCTTCTTCATCAAACCCATACGCTCAAAGAACTACGTTACCCTCATGGACCCGTTTCAAGAGAAATATGGCAACACTGTAGGTGCTGTTCTGTTCATTCCTGCCCTAATGGGAGATATCTTGTGGGTAGCATGCATTCTTGGTGCACTAGGTAAGTCAGAAACAAAGACTGCACTGACCTACAAGGTGCTAAAATGATCATTTTAAAGTTACGGTGAAAATAGTCACAAGAATTACATCCTGACATCAGTTTTAGAGTTGCGAATGCCTCACTCTAAATCTATGTTTGTGGTTTCAGGTGGGACAGTCAGCGTGGTCATGGATATCTCCTCCTCCCTGGCTGTGGGAATCTCTGCATCTGTGGCGATCCTTTACACATTAATGGGAGGACTGTACTCTGTGGCCTACACTGATGTCATCCAGCTTAGCTTCATGCTCATTGGCTTGGTATAACTTCTGTTTTGTCAGAAAATTTGTTGCAGCCCAGTGGCACAGTATATATACTGTATGGTCCCTCAATAATTATTT
Organism: Amphiprion ocellaris; assembly: GCF_022539595.1. NCBI lineage: Eukaryota > Metazoa > Chordata > Actinopteri > Pomacentridae > Amphiprion > Amphiprion ocellaris. Next base: position 6,274,161 of record NC_072786.1, read on the forward strand.
TGTCACCAGAGGCTAAAATGCACTAAATTTGGCTATCTCTTGACTTTATATCTGGTGGCACAATGTGACTTTTCAGGGTAATGTCTTGAAAATGATTGGCTGTATTGAAATGGAGTTTGGTGATGACAGTCATGGTTTACTTCTGATTAACTAGAATGACTTTGTTGATACTGTAGCTTTTTTTTAGTGCCTTCATCAGTGGAAACATGACGGCATTCCCCTCAATCTGCGACAGGGTGGCTGGTGTATCTACAGTGTCTAATCCACAGAGCTATGCAAGACTGATAAACTATTTCCTGTTTATTTCAGTGGCTTTGTGTACCATTTATTCTGACAAGCCCCCATGCTGCTAACTTCACTGTTGCTGCAGTGACCAGTGTGCACCAGGAGAATTGGCTTGGCAAGCTGGAGCCTGAAGACACAGGTCGCTGGATAGATGACATACTGCTACTGGTAACAGTCTGCAATCACATATTAATAACATTGTAAATCAAATAAACTGTGATGTCATAAAACCAAAATTAATTTCAAAGGGCATTGGAGGGATCTGCTACCAGGCTTTCTACCAGAGAGTCCTGTCCACAGCCACTGATGCCCAAGCTAAGATGACCTGCTATGCTGGAGCAGTTTTATGCCCAATCCTTGGCATCCCATCACTCATCATTGGGGCAGTTGCAGCATCTACCAGTACCCAGTTTCATCTACCTTCCTACTGTCTTCACTATGTTTGCCAGTCTTAGAATAAGCATTTATTTTTGACTAATAGGACCCTCTGACAACTAAAGAGAGCAACTGAAAAGAATTTACGTTAGAATTGTGCAGAGATGTAAATAAAAATTAAAAAGCTATAGATCTTATGAAACATACTCATATGTATCACTGTGCCTCTGATGTTTGTTCTTTAATTACATGTGCTTAATGCCCACTAGATTGGAACCAGACCACGTACGGCTCACCCAGCCCATATGAACAAGGAAAAGCTGGCATGATCTTGCCAATTGCCCTTGAGCATCTCTGCCCTTTCTACATCTCAGTGGTCGGTATAGGATCACTCGCTGCATCCGTGATGTCGTCGGCCGACTCTGCACTTTTGTCTTCTGCCTCCCAACTAGGCCGGAATATCTTTAAGAACATTGTTTATAAACAAGTGAGTCATACATTTTTAGATAATCGGTGTGTGTGCAGTATTTGGGTTCTCATCATTTCAGATCACCGCGATGATACACTTTGGTTTAACACAACCTTATGACATTATTCCTTTGATTTTAGGCATCAGAAAAAACTATCCTTGTGGTGGTTAAAGTGTCAGTGCTCCTTTGTGGACTGATGGGGATGGCCCTGGCTATGACAACTTCATCTGTTCACCTGTTCTGGGTGGTCAGCGCAGACGTCTTGTATTCAATGATGTCTCCCCAGGTCATATGCATCTTCTTCTTACCCCGGTGGGTGAACCAGTATGGAGCCTGCTCTGGCTTTGTGTTGGCACTACTGCTGAGAGCTCTGGTCGGGGAACCTCTGATAGGTCTTCCTGATGTTCTGCCTCTGCCGTGGGACAAGATACAGGAGGATGGTCACAGACATCGCTTGTTCCCTTTTCGTACTGCCATTATGCTCGCCACAATTGGAACTATTTTACTAGTATCACAGCTGGCTGAGTGGCTGGAGAGGCTTCTGAAAAGGGATGCTGGAAGGGAGCGCAATGCATATTACTTGGCCAAAATCCAGATGGATGGTGAGGAAAGCGAAAAGCTGAATAACTAAGATTGAGAGAAGCAATACAGAAAGCGAATCCGAGATTGAAACGAGTTGGACATTCCTTTGCTGGCAAAACATGTTGTTTTCATTATATAAATGGAACAAACTCATGAAAACAATGATATTTAGCTGTGTAGAGAATATTTCTTCGTATGTCTTACTTTATTAGGGCCTGGGTTTCTAAACCACATTGGGGTGAGTCAGGGAGAGGGTGTCAGCTGACACGGAAAGTAAACCTCAAAACCTACCAGAGGGGTTTGAAAGGCATAAAAAAGCCAAAAAGACATAATTTATCAGAGCCAGATATAGTAAAATCAGAAAAATGTCACCTGATTTTCAACTTTTTAATGATCCTTGACCAATTGTTCCATCACAAAACTTGACCAAGTTTACCAGCCTAAATTAGTAATATTTCATCAAAATCACTTAATTCTACAGGTGACAGAAAATTTGCCAAAATGGGTTAGAAAATAAAGAACACAGCCATGAAAAAAGTTTTTTGTTGGCAGAACTAGGCTGAACTGCAGGCCGTGTTTACGTGGAAGCAATAGACAAATACAGAATCAAATTAAAAATGTAGAATATCTGTAACATGTAGTCAGCTCTTCAGATTTATTCCATTTTTGTAAAAACAATGAATAAAGAAATTATGAACGAAATACAAGGAAGTCAACTTTTTTTTTATGATTCTTGCGCTTTTGTCACAATGCAAGAGACATATTTGTCACTGTTGGGTTGTTTCCACATAGGTCCAGGACTTTGTATTGCAGTGAAAAGAGAGCCTACATTGAGTAACAATAAAACAAAAATAATAAGAAAACAAAAAAACACCCAGGAACTGCTTGGACATCAGAGGGTAGAAGCTTTCAGTGTATTCCCACATACACAACACATACAACATCACAAACACAACGGATAGTGAAGGAATCACCAGAAGCCATTTGCCATCACACTTAGAGGTCGAGGGAGCCCAGTAAAAAGACTACCTATGAGCCATTTTGGATCCTCAAGTTTGGAAAAAGGCAGTTTTGGGGCACTGCATGAAAAGTATGGCAGTAATATACTGCCATAGAAGAAGCAACAACTGTGCAGCAAAAGGCTGAGATGTTTTTGGCTCAGTTTGACAAAAACGGATTTTAAAAAAATTGGGCTAGTGTCCTCTTCAATCTGTAATTAGTACAATTAGTCTTTTCTGTCTAAAAACGATACATTCACAAGTCAAGACACATTAAGGCTTAATGTTCAGGCCAAGAAAAGACAGTTCTCACTGTTGAGTCACTTTCATGTAGTAGAATTACTAAATATTCATGGCAGTGACATGTTATATAATATTAGCCCTCAGTCTGAACGTTCCAGTGAGCAGTCGAAGTGAAATCTCCACTTTGTTTAAGCCTGAAATGACGTCAACATCTCACAGGGTGAGTTAATAAGTAAAAGGGACTATTTCTTTGGTAAAGATAGTTCAGTTGCAGACTGCTAAATGCTTATCAAGTTTTCAGGATTGAGGGTAGCATAAACAAAAGTCCATTCTTCTCCAGTGTAGTATGATGGAAGAAGAGAAATGATCAGAGTCAGCAGTCACGAGAATTTGTTGAATCCAACTGCAGAATGACTTTAAACTAGTTTCACATTTAATCATTTGTGAGTCTCACTGTGCATTTTAAAAGTTTCCTCGTGCCTGAATATTTTACCACACTTTAAACACTGAAAAGACTTTTGGTTCGAGTGAATCATCATGTGCTTTTTCAGTGTTTTCAGAGTGCAAAAGGATTTTGGACACAGCGAACACCTGTACGGACTCTCTCCTGTATGTCGGCGTGTGTGAACCATCAGATGGCATTTTGCAGTGAAACTTTTCCCACAGTGTTTGCATGTGTAAGGTCGCTCACCAGTGTGGTACCTTGTGTGCAGCCTTAACTCCCCAGAGGAGAGAAAAGTCTTCCCACATTCAGAACACAGATAGTTCTTTTCTCCTCTGTGCATGCGCATGTGTCTTGCCAGATGCTGGACTGAAGTCTTCCCACAAATGTGACATGTGTAGCGCCGGTCTCCAGTGTGTGTACGAACGTGCAGCTGGAGCATATGTGAAGACCTGAAGCCGCGGCCGCAGTGCGAACACAAATACGGAAGTTCGCCCGTGTGAATCCGCTGGTGCACAATCAGTGCCGCCTTGGAGGAGTATTTCTTGTCACACTTGTCGCAGTGGTATATCGGAATGTGTGTTTTAATGTGTGTTTTCAGTGTTGCCACATCCTTGAAGACTTTCCCACAATACTCACAAGTGTTCGTTTTGCTCTTGAGCATCTGAGAGTTGACTTTCTGAAGGACGTCTTCTCCAGGTTCTGCAGAGAAAAGACCGGTAGGCTCCTGGATCAGATGCTCCTTTCTGATGTGGTTCAGAAGTTCTGACACTTTGTTGTCAGAGTACGGACACAGTGAGCAGGTCTGAAGGTGTACAGAGGCATGATTTAAATCTGAAAGAGATGAGGAGGAGATTTAGTTGAAATGAAATGCTATCTAAATGCAGGTTTTAATGTATCTGTATCTATTTAGTCAAGTACTAACTACCCCACCATTCTTTACATCTGTGAAATCAGTCTGAGCAATATTACAGCAGATGCTCAAACAAATAAACAGACATGTGAATATGGAATTCAGTGGGAAGCTGTTATTTTTAACAGTGTCAGAAACTTGATGTTTGCATACTTGGGGCAGTTGCAGTCATCATGCCATTCCTTTGTTCATCTTTTAATGTCAGGTCTTCATTTCCTTTACTACAGTCCTCCACAGTTGATTCATTGTCATGTTGGTTTTCCTCCACTGGCTCTTCATCTTCACTGTAATCAAACTGCTCTTCATCATCTGTTAACATTTCCTGTTGCTCTGAAGCAAGCTGCTTCCAGTTTGCTTTGGAGTGAAGAGACAGTGTAGGCAAAAACATATTCTGTGCTTGAGAGAAGCCTGTGAGAAAAAACAAACATCTTTTAGAATACTCAGAGAGGGGAAAACAACAATCTTTGTACACAAAGTGTCTAAAGATATGAGCTAGCAAGCTAAAGGTTACAGCTATAGCAAGAGCCAGCAGCAGAGGACTCAGTGGGCTTACTATTACTTTGTATGCAGCCATAGCAACTCTGTTGGTCAGATTTTATTGCAGAATTTCAACAAGGTTACTAAAACATCCTACTGTTGTAGTCCTAAACCTGCAACTAAATGTGTGCTGTTAAGATTTGTGACATAAATATTGTCTTTAAATGTATTATAAGAAGCATTTTTCTTGTTCAGTATGCTCAAAATGTCATTACATTGTAGGAAAAACAAAAACAACACATCCAGTTTAGTTGTATTGGCTTTGTACTAATGTGTCTGTGCTAAAAACTCTAACACCACAGTCACTTTTAATTTCAGTAAATATTCTGTGAAATGTTTACCTTGCATCTTTTCAGAATTGCTTGACATTTTAGGTGGTCCAGGGTCTTTACTGCTTTTACAAAAGAGTGTTGTAAATGACTTACATTGGTTTGTGTTTCCTGACTGTTGCTGATGGAAGTGAAGTAGCGCCTTCAGCTGATTTGGTTCCAAAACAAGCCGTTCACATTCCTCCATAATAGAGGGACTGGTGCTGAGCCACTCTGCAGTCTGTAAAGGATATGAAAAATACATTAATGAACATGTAGTGGAAAAGACAACAAAACAAACAAAAATTCAACATCTTCTTGAGTCACATAACGAAGCGATATTCAAATGAACATTTATGTATACAGCACACTGATGATGGCATCTATCAATTTGGTACATTTTAAGTAATATTAAACCAAGGTCTCTGATTAAAGGTACATGTCCACTAGAGCCCGCAATTTCCCGCACCCCATTCATTGTCTATGTGAAACGCATCACGTTGCAGGTTGGTCTGGTTGCGGAGCGTCTCCATAGAGCGGGTCGCAGCTCATTTGCATAAAGTAGACTCAATTTCTACTTTATGCAAATTCGATGCAGGCATGCAGAGGTCTGATACATTGCAAAACTTTGGTCAAACATCTAAATTAGCCATCACTGAACTAAAAAGAGGACAGATTCAGCAACTGCACAGCTTATTTCTCGCTTCAAATGTTTTAAGAAATACTTTTCGCTGTAGTGTTTTCGAAATAGAAGAGAAAGTTTGCGGCAGAGCTATCACGTTGGTCCGATGCATCTGTTGGACTCTCAAGCCGAAAGCGCTGTCATGTGACCACGTAGTGGCCCACTAGTGACCACCCACCATGTGGGTGATTTTCAGATGCAGCATGTTTACATGTGAGATAAACACATCTAGTGGACACGCAGCTTATGATTTAACAATATCCTGTAACTTACCTGCTTAATATCAGGGATAGGCAACAGATTGTCCAGTCTGGAGATAAATTTCCACACCAATGTGTGCAATGTGACTTCATATTCTTGGCCATAGTGGATGGGAAAGACTTCCTGAAAAATGAGGAATATGAAACATTACATCTGTACACAATACAAAGTATTAATACAGTGATAAATCCCATGTGGCTATTGATACAGCAGTCTGCTCTCCAGAACATGTAAATTATCGTAGCTCTGTTAAGAGTGTCTGACCTTGAAAAATATCTTTAGCTCATCCGTGTCCTCCAGCAAAGTATGAACAACCTCCACAAAGTTCGACTTTGATTCTTCCAACTCCTCCAACTCCTATCAATGGATCAAAAACAGAGAAAATAACATTAAAAATGTTGGTCCACAAACAATAATTGAGGGAGCTTTCTGACCAGCCAACAAAATGCATAAATAATTCCAAGTGTCACCAAAATCAACACATCGTTTAGATCTAAAGTAAACAGTATCATCAGCTGTATTATTGTTTTATATTGTATTATGCGTTTTTGTTATTCATGCAAAATTTTGTGCATCTATGGTAAGTTAAAAAGTAGTTGACAAACTCAGACTAAAGGTGTAACAATAAATACATGAAGCAGGGTGACACGTGTCAAGTAGCTTAAAAAAATAATAAATATATATGATGTAGAATCTGATCATTCATTAACACAGGAAATTAAACTATGGTTTATGTGAACAACACAAATACAACACTGTCTCTCTCCTGTGTCTTCACTGAAAAGCAGATGCAAGGAAACATCCATTAAACATCAAAGAGAAATAATGGGCTGGAAATTCAAAGGAAATAAAACAGCTGCAGGAAAAACAAAAAAAAAATCTACGATCTACTTTAAAGACTAAACAGCATGGTGTCCACAATTAGAGGAAAGACAGGAGGAGCTCACTGCCTAAGGCAAAGTGAAGCGGACATTCTTAATGTCTCTAAAAGATTAATAGGGTTAAAGGAGGAATGCTACTTAATTTGGACTTTGCCATTAACCTCAGACCTTCTGTCTCTATGAGCATTTCTGCATGTGGGATGACATGCATGACAGGATGGCAACATGCAGTTATGTGGAAGGGGGTTGGTGCTGGTGTGCAGACCTCAACAAAAATAAAACAATAAATCCATAAAACAGGAAACAGGGAACAAACAAAGGACCAAGAGTTCATCCCACCTTTCAATGACAACTGAGCTTCATCTACTATGTTCATTTGTAAAGACCATTTAGAAATATTACATTGTGTGCAGGATATTTCAGTTGAAAGTTGCTTGTATGTCAGTATTTGAACGACGTACCTCCTGATCAGAGCTGCAGCTTATTGTGAGGTCTTCAATGACCTTCAGGTGGGGCTGGATATTCAGCAGGTTGGCTGTGCTCTCATTGAGACACAACTCCAGCACAAGCTGAAACACACATTTACAAGAGCTTGGTCACACATTTTGGTTTGTTTTTCTTATGATCTACATCTTAACAGTTTGTTTTCCTCTTATTTTGTACATCAATATAAAAACCACTGATGCTTGAAAACATCCTACCCTTGCTCGTAGTCTGAGCAGGAGCTGTACTTTCTCTCTGGGAGTCAGAAGCTCTGGAACTAACTCCGTCACCAACCTCACCAGCTCCTCCACCTTTCCATAATGTACCACATTACGACACTGGACCACCTGCCAGGCAAAGGCACTCATCAGACGCAGGTGTGGAACCAGAAGACACAATGAGGAGATGGACAAATGGCAACCTGCAAATGGGATTAGAAAGATTGAATTAACAATTGAAATCACCCAAACAAATGTGCATGGATTTTCAAAATACATTGATATGTAAATATTACGATTGCAAGTCTGTAATGGCAATGATTCAACTAGTTCACTTGTTTCTTGTAACTTCAACAAATTCTTTAGAAAGTTATATTTTAAAAAAATCACATCAGACATCAATAATCAGCAATTATCGCATTTATCTGCCTCAGTTTCACGGAAAAGCTATACTGTCATCTTTGCTCCAGTAACTACAAAAACAACTGTGAACTCCCCGGAGTCTGACATCTCATATTTCCAAAAGCACCATAAATCAGTTACTGTTGCAGGCCACTGGAAAGTGAAAAATCAAGTGCTTATTTTACCTTCTGCTGTTTCAGGTATGTGTTGCTGTGATGCCTGCAGAGATGGATGCTCCAGATCTGTGCCTTCAGCTGCTACAACCTCTGACTTGCAGCTGCCAAGGACTTTATCCATGATTACAAACCATCTGCTTTGTTGCTTTTTAGAGTCCTTCTGCTCCTTAATCCTTTTGTACTTTTGTTTCAGCAGTTGTATTTTTGACCTGCACTGGCTGGTGGTCTTATCGAAGCCCTGAGTGGCCAGTTCTGAGCTCAGCTGAGCGAACACTCTCTCATTTCTCTTAGTGGATCTGAGCTGCTGCTGGACGCTCTCTTCTGCCCATCTAGTGAGCAGCAGTTTCACTTCATCTGACGTCCAAACAGCTTGCTCTGGTTAAAGAAAAGGAAGAAAATAAGTACAGTGACACCTCTTGAGATTCAGACAAAGATTAAGTAAGATTAAGACAACATACCATTCACATGCTTGTCTTCTGGTGATTTAGGTTCTGTTAGCACCATAGATGAATCCTTCTCTTTCAACTTCTCTCCATCAGGGCAGAGGACACTATCCAAAATAATAAACCAGTCACCTTTAACATCCCCAGATAGTCCCAATTGTTTGATTCTTTTGTACTCCTCTTTAAGGTTATTCACTTTCAGACTGCACTGATGTGACGTCTTGGTAAATCCCACCAAAGCCAGTTCACTGCTGAGATACGTGAAAACTCCATTGTTGGCTGCTGAGGTGAGAAGCAGTTCCTGAATGTTGGGTTGTGCCCAGAGGGTCATCAGCACTTGGATTTCATCTGGCAGCCACAGGGATTCATCTGTGAAAATACATTAAAAACAAAAAAAAAAGGATAATGAGGTTGACATAAGTAGTACTTCTGCCCAAGGCATTAGAGAAAGCTTCCCTTTCTGCTGCTGGTACGTCTTCTATCTGCCTTGCTGTAGCTTTTTCAAATGGCATAAATGAAATAAATGTGTGAAGAAAAAGAAAAATATTCAGCTGGGGACAAAAAACAAATCTGCATTTACTTGGTTTCTAGTTAAGATTCCACTCACCATCCGTGTTGACATCCAAGAGAACTGACTGAGTGGGTAGTGAGGACTCTGTGGAGGAAGGATCTGCTGTTTCTGAATGTTTCACTGCTGCAGTCTGGGAACCGAGGACTTCATCCATAATGGAAAACCAGACACTGCCACTGCCACCCACGTGATGGCCGTTCTTGATCCTCTTGTACAACTGCTTCAGTTTTTTAATTTTCTCCCTGCACTTCTTTGGTTCTTTGTTAAATCCAAGTGATGTGAGTTTGGCACTGAGGTAAGTGTAAACTTTCTCATTTCTCATGCTGAAGATAAGCTCTTGTTGAACTTCAGGACTTGCCCAAAGCGTCAACAATGCCTGGACCTCTGTATCTGACCAAGAACACAAGCGTGTGTCTGTGAAAAAAACACAACATAATTTCAACCAACATTGCAAATTAAAAAGTGGATTTGAAAAACTGAGTGAAGTGAATTAACATTAAATATGATGTTTTACTAGCAGTTTAGTACACTTTTTCTTAGGGACAAGTGTAGAAAAAGTTTATATAAATGAACCTGTATTCTTATCTTGTCCAAGTCTGAATTTGTTCATAAATACTCAAATAATTTTTCTAATTAAGGGCAGCAGCATAACACTCAAAAATCCAAAATAGTTCTTAATCAAAATCAAGTCTAAACTGAATCATGAAATTGATACTCCTGAAGATTTCTACCCTTATTTATTCTGCATAGCATTTAGCCTGTGATCAATTTACCTAATTTCGTTCATACCAGAGTTTTTCCTGCAGGGAAATTTTTGGCGTCTGCCCGAAGAGGATTCAGCTAGTGTTAAATGGCAATCAAAACCACTAAATTGATAAGAATTGATAATAAAAAAATAGTAATTCAATGTTTTCACCAGTTTGTTAATTGGGTTCTCACATTTTAGTTTATCTAATGGCCAGATAAAGGAAAAGGCATAGATTTATGTCAGATAATGTAAAACAGACTCATTGCCTTTGCTGTAGGCGGACCCATAACGCTTATTGCCATGGCTGTTTCTGAGCCAAGAAAAACACGGATTTATGCATTTATCTAAAGACTTTATTAATTGCTTTTGAGAGACTGCAGTATTTTAGAATTCACTACTAGTAGTGCCTGTGCTTGAAATAAAAGTACGTTTCAGTTCATATAGACCACTACTAATGGTAAATAGCTTTTTATACTGCAGAGCTTGTAAAGGGACCATCATGGACCCCAGGGGTACATAACTTGTCATATATTTTTATGTACAAGTTCGATTTTTCAGTCCCTTTAGGTAGTTGTCACCCACATAGTTACCATCACATACACCAAAGCTTATTTGATTGCAAACAGGTTTGTGGTGTATATAAAAAACAATCGTTGGGGTTCATGCGGACCCCAGCCAGACTGTGCACCTTTTATCTATGTATGTTTGTGTTATGTTGCTCTTGTGATGACTGCTTCAGTTGCATTGTGTTTCATTTCAATTCAAGAGTTCGTACACTAATATTGTAAGCAATACACATCAGTAAACATCAATAGTAATTTTATTGTTTCTTTCATATTTGTATCTATAGACGACACAAGTTTTAGGAAAATATATATTGAGAGGATATGGACAGGTACAGAAATGTGAAACAGATGAAATAGTACTGCGGTCCAGCTGGAAACCAAGTGTAAAGATTTATAGATTTTGCCACGTGTATTGATGAGGGTTGGTTATTGCTTTGTCCATACAATGACAGAAAGTCTGACAAAAAATATGTCTCATAATGTCTAACAGTGCTAAATGCCTTGTTTTACTTGAGCAACAACTAAAAACCACCAAAAAATCTGTGTATAAGAAATCAATGCATTGAATTCCCACACCTGCAAAGCTGAAAAACCACAAAACAATCAGCATTTTACCTTGAAATTCTGAAAATAGCTGCACATTGCGAGTAATCAGAATCAGTTTTTTAGACTTGTATTGAGGATACAAAACATAATCAACACACAAATTAGAATTCCAGTGATTTTCAATGTATTTCAATGATAGCCATATAGTTCAGTAATATGATTAAATGCTCCATACAACGTGGGAAGTTTTGAATACAGGTCTTGCAATGAAACATTACTGCTGCTTTTCTCAGGTTTCAAAAGGCGTTGTTTCATTGTTTGTTAGCTAACCAGCGGCTAACTTACTAGCAAACAACAGACAACGCCAATCTCTGATCACTGCTACTGTGCCTGGACCACGTTAGCTGGCGAAACGTTCATAATATTGATGTGGAGCTATTGTAGCTAGCTATTCATAGTAGACTAACAGCAGGGTGTTTGAGAAATAAAACTTACCAGGATCAGGGTCGGGGGTCTGCACCGAGGACCCGTCGACCATCGACTCCAGCAAGGCTGTGGGGGACTTCAGAGACCACCTTGCTTGTTTCGCCGGTCTGTCTCCAAGCACTGAATGCAGCAGGTCAAAATAGGGACTCCTTTTCGGTCGACCACTGCCGCTGCGTCTCGGCTCCATTCTTTGGTTCCTGTATTCCACTTTGAGTTTCTTCAGTTTGTTGATCAGTTGGTCGAGGCTCCGCTGGTACCCGGCTGCAGCCATCTCCCGCTGGATATTTTTGAACACCGGTTTGGTTCGAGTGGCTCCCTCTAACTTTTCCTGGACCTCATCCGAAGACCACAGTGCCAGGAAGCACCGAGTCTCCTCTTCTGACCAACTGTGCTTACTTTTGCTCTTCATTTTGCTACACTGCGCAAAAACACAAACTGCGTCTCCACCGCTGTTTTTTTTTTAAAAATGGCGGTTCTGTGTTTCTGCCGTTGATCGTTGGTCACCGTAACTCCGCCCCCAGCCCGTGACGTATTCGGCTCTGAACTCTGGCCCAGCAAAGAGTTAGAAGCCGTTGTTGGAGCCTGGAGCAAGTGCTAAGTTGGTAGAAATACAAAGAACTGTTGATATGGCTCCAAACGAACACTGGAACCAGCTTGGCAGAAAAGGGAATCTCATCTCATCTGTGGAGATCCTTTACACATTAATGATAGGACTGTACTCTGTGACCTATACTGATGTCATCCAGCTTAGCTTCATGTTCCTTGGCTTGGTATAACTGTTTATCAGAATTTGCTGCAGCCCAGTGGCATAGGATGCATACTAGATGCTCTCTCAGTAACTATTTTGTACAAATATTCACAGCCACCAAAGGATAAAACACATTAAATTTGGTTATCTCTTGACTTTACATCTGGTGGCACAATGACATTTTTCAGAGCAATGTCTCGAAAACTATTGGCTGGACTGAAATGGAGTTAGGTGATGACAGTCATGCTTTACTTCTGATTAACTACAAAGACTCTAGGGTGCTGGAAGGGAAGAGAGGCTCCGACATTTTTGTCAAATCTCGGATTCCTGGTTGTGGAATGGTGGACCAGCTCTTTACTCTTCCAGAGCTGCTGAGGGGGTCATGGGAGGTCGACCTTCCAGTCCACATGTGCTTTGTTGATCTGGAGAAGGCCTATGACTGTGTCCACCGACGGGGCTCTGTTGGGGGTGCTGTGGGAGTATGGGGCACTGGGCTTGCTGATACGAGCAATTTGGTCCTTGTACAACCAAAGTGAGAGTTGTATCGGCAAACTTGGCACAAAGTCAGACACATTTCCAGTGGGTGTTGGGCTCCGCCAGGGCTGTCCCTTGTCTCCGATCCTGTTTGTGGTATTCATGGACAGGATCTCAGGGTGCAGCCAAGGTGAGGAGGGTGTCCGGTTTGGGGACCTCAGGATGACGTCTCTGCTTTTTGCAGATGATCGGTTCCGTTGGCTTCCTCAAACCGTGACCTTCAGCACGCACTGGAGCGGTTTGCAGCCGAGTGTGGAGCGGCGGGGATGCGGATCAGCACCTCCGGTTCTCTGCCGGAAACTGGTGGATTGCTCCCTCTGGGTTGTGGGGGGAGTTGCTTCCCGAAGCGAAGGAGTTCAAGTATCTCGGGATCTTGTTCATGAGTGATGGGAAAATGGAGCGATGGACAGGTGGCTTGGTGCAGCATCAGCAGTAATGCTTGAACCAGACCATGTACAGCTTCCCAGCCCGTATGAACAAGGCAAAGTTGGCATGATCTTGCCAACTGCACTTGAGCATCTCTGCCCTTTCTACCATCTCAGTGGTCGGTGTAGGATCACTCGCTGCATCTGTGATGTCGTCAGCCAACTCGACACTTTTGTCTTCTGCCTCCCAGATAGGCCGGAATATCTTCAAATAAACAAGTGAGTAATACAGGGTGGGCCATAAGTTTCCATACATAGGAAAATGTATAATGGATATTTTTTCAATGTTTCAGATACCCTAGAAGATGCATTTGATGCTACCTTTGGGGGCACTTGAAGGCCATGGTGTATCAGGTGAAGATACGAGTCTTGAATCATCTCAAGAAACGTATTACCAGCGCCATCACAAGCATAACTTCAACTGTGTTAATGCAAGTTCATCAACAGTGGAAAACACGTATAATGTGTTTTTGAAACAATGGCAATCATATAGAGCACATTATATAAATAAAAACGGTTGTCCAACATAAAATGTTTATTTTTCCTACGTATGCAAACTTATGGCCCACCCTGTACATTTTTAGATAATCAGTGTGTGTGCAGTATTTGGGTTCTCATCATTTCAAATCACCGCTATGATACACTTTGGTTTAACACAACCTTACGATATTATTCCTTTGATTTTAGGCATCAGAAAAAGCTATCCTTGTGGTGGTTAAAGTGTCAGTGCTCCTTTGTGGACTGATAGGAATGGCCCTGGCTATGACAACTTCATCTGTTCACCTGTTCTGGGTGGTCAGCACAGACGTCTTGTATTCAATGATGTCTCCCCAGGTCATATGCATCTTCTACTTACCCCGGTGGGTGAACCAGTATGGAGCCTGCTCTGGCTTTGTGTTGGCACTACTGCTGAGAGCTCTGGTCGGGGAACCTCTGATAGGTCTTCCAGATGTTCTGCCTCTGCCATGGGACAAGATACAGGAGGATGGTCACAGACATCGCTTGTTCCCTTTTCGTACTGCCATTATGCTCGCCACAATTGGAACTATTTTACTAGTATCACAGCTGGCTGAGTGGCTGGAGAGGCTTCTGAAAAGGGATGCTGGAAAGGACAGCAATGCAGATGGGGAGGAAAGCCAAAAGCTGAATAAGACTGAGAGAAGCAATACAGAAAGCGAATCCGAGATTAAAATCGGTTGGACAGTCCTTTACTGGCTAAACATAATGATATTTGTAGTATATAAATGGAGCAAACTAATAATAACTATATTTAGCTGTGTAGAGAACATTTCTTTGTATGTCTGACTTTGCTATTAATGCCTGGGTTTCAAAACCTTATCAACTTGAGACACAAAAAAACTTCTGGTGTGTCCCCAGAACCCAAATTCACAAAAATGCATCATGATTTGCCATAACATCTACAATGTATGAAGTACTTATAAACAAAACAACAAGCCATAGATTTAAAAACAATATGAAATGTATTTATTTCAGTATAAAAGTAAATCACTCAGTGCAACGTTTAGTTTGTTACCACATCATGAAATATGAACAAACAATTTTGTAACACTTTGAGAAAATATGTTCTGGTCCAGAGGTGTCCTGCCCATTTCTCAATCGACTTGACTACATTTTATCCCGACCTTTCTTCCCTCAGCTTTAAACCCCAACGCTTTGCAACATTCTGAGCTCTCGATGACAATTATCCCA
Organism: Amphiprion ocellaris; assembly: GCF_022539595.1. NCBI lineage: Eukaryota > Metazoa > Chordata > Actinopteri > Pomacentridae > Amphiprion > Amphiprion ocellaris. The sequence continues at coordinate 6,289,194 of NC_072786.1, forward strand.
AAACCCGTGGAAATAAACCCAAAAAGTGACTTCATGCAGGTCATGGACTATCAAACTGACTGATGAGTCTAGGACCTGAGAAGGAAATGACGGTGGAATAAGAGGAAGCTACTTATTTTTGTTTGCCAAACTAGCCGTTAGGCAGGTGTTAGGCAAATATGTTACATGATGACAAAAAAGAAAAAGAAGGAAGGCCTGGATTGGAGCAGTGTTTTATGTTGGAGAGAATAACTCCTTCTAGTGTGACTTTGGCTTTGTAATTTTGTAGACATTTTACATTCACAAAAAAGCTACAACACACCAAATAAAATAGAAAAAACAGAAAAGCTTATAACAGCCTCTTCAGTGGAGTTGCTGTGCTTTTATTTAGCAAATATATTTTTACCTTGACCTCATGAAGGATAAAGAAAAACTTTATTGATCCCACAGTGGGGAAAGTTCACGGTTACAGCAGCTCCAAAAGAAAAAGTATAAAAGTATAAAGGCAGTGAAAGAATATATAAGAAAAAACACAGTGCAAAAATTGCAGAGAAAATTATATACAGATGAAGAAGGTGCAGGGCAGAAATGATCAGAGTCAGTAGTCACTGGATGGGAATTTTTTGAATCCAATTGCTGAATGACTTTAAATTAGTTTCACATTTAATCATTCGTGAGTCTCACTATGCATTTTAAAAGTTTCCTCTTGCCTGAATATTTTACCACACTTTAAACACTGAAAAGACTTTTGGTTCGAGTGAATCATCATGTGCTTTTTCTGTGCTCTCAAAGTGCAAAAGGATTTTGGACACAGCGAACACCTGTACGGACTCTCTCCTGTATGTCGGCGTGTGTGAACCGTCAGTTGGCACTTTGCGATGAAACTTTTCCCACAGTGTTTGCATGTGTAAGGTCGCTCACCAGTGTGGTACCTTGTGTGCAGCCTTAACTCCCCAGAGGAGAGAAAAGTCTTCCCACATTCAGAACACAGATAGTTCTTTTCTCCTCTGTGCATGCGCATGTGTCTTGCCAGATGCTGGACTGAAGTCTTCCCACAAATGTGACATGTGTAGCGCCGGTCTCCAGTGTGTGTACGAACGTGCAGCTGGAGCATATGTGAAGACCTGAAGCCGCGGCCGCAGTGTGAACACAAATATGGAATCTCGCCCGTGTGAATCCGCTGGTGCACAATCAGCGAATTCTTGGAGAAGTATTTCTTGTCACACTTGTCGCAGTGGTATGGCGGAATGTGTGTTTTAATGTGTGTTTTCAGTGTTGCCACATCCTCAAAGATTTTCCCACAATACTCACAAGTGTTCGTTTTGCTCTTGAGCATCTGAGAGTTGACTTTCTGAAGGACGTCTTCTCCAGGTTCTGCAGAGAAAAGACCGGTAGGCTCCTGGATCAGATGCTCCTTTCTGATGTGGTTCAGAAGTTCTGACACTTTGTTGTCAGAGTACGGACACAGTGAGCAGGTCTGAAGGTGTACAGAGGCATGATTTAAATCTGAAAGAGATGAGGAGGAGATTTAGTTGAAATGAAATGCTATCTAAATGCAGGTTTTAATGTATCTGTATCTATTTAGTCAAGTACTATATACCCCACCATTCTTTACATCTGTGAAATCAGTCTGAGCAATATTACAGCAGATGCTCAAACAAATAAACAGACATGTGAATATGGAATTCAGTGGGAAGCTGTTATTTTTAACAGTGTCAGAAACTGGATGTTTGCATACTTGGGGCAGTTGCAGTCATCATGCCATTCCTTTGTTCATCTTTTAATGTCAGGTCTTCATTTCCTTTACTACAGTCCTCCACAGTTGATTCATTGTCATGTTGGTTTTCCTCCACTGGCTCTTCATCTTCACTGTAATCAAACTGCTCTTCATCATCTGTTAACATTTCCTGTTGCTCTGAAGCAAGCTGCTTCCAGTTTGCTTTGGAGTGAAGAGACAGTGTAGGCAAAAACATATTCTGTGCTTGAGAGAAGCCTGTGAGAAAAAACAAACATCTTATAGAATACTCAGAGAGGGGAAAACAACAATCTTTGTACACAAAGTGTCTAAAGATATGAGCTAGCAAGCTAAAGGTTACAGCTATAGCAAGAGCCAGCAGCAGAGGACTCAGTGGGCTTACTATTACTTTGTATGCAGCCATAGCAACTCTGTTGGTCAGATTTTATTGCAGAATTTCAACAAGGTTACTAAAACATCCTACTGTTGTAGTCCTAAACCTGCAACTAAATGTGTGCTGTTAAGATTTGTGACATAAATATTGTCTTTAAATGTATTATAAGAAGCATTTTTCTTGTTCAGTATGCTCAAAATGTCATTACATTGTAGGAAAAACAAAAACAACATATCTCTTCTCATTCCAGTTTAGTTTTATTCCGATGGGTTTAACCACTTAAAAACCACTAGATTTGTAACATTTCTGTGCTAAAAACTCCAACACCACAGTCACAGGATTTTTACTGCTTTTACAAAACATTGTTGTAAATGACTTACATTGGTTTGTGTTTCCTGACTGTTGCTGATGGAAGTGAAGTAGCGCCTTCAGCTGATTTGGTTCCAAAACAAGCCGTTCACATTCCTCCATAATAGAGGGACTGGTGCTGAGCCACTCTGCAGTCTGTAAAGGATATGAAAAATACATTAATGAACATGTAGTGGAAAAGACAACAAAACAAACAAAAATTCAACATCTTCTTGAGTCACATAACGAAGCGATATTCAAATGAACATTTATGTATACAGCACACTGATGATGGCATCCATCAATCTGGTACATTTTAAGTAATATTAAACAGAGGTCTCTGATTAAAGGTACATGTCCATTAGATCCCTCAATTTCCTGCATCCCATTCATTGTCTGTGAAACACATCACGATGCAGGCTGGTCTGGTTGCGGTCTCGTTTCAAATGCTTTCAGAAATACTTCTCGCTGAAGTGTTTTCGAAATAAAGAGAAAGTTTGCAGCCGAGCCGCCATGTTGGTCCAATGCATCTGTTGAAGGCATTGTCATGTGACCACGTAGTGGCCCACTAGTGACCACCCACCATGTGGGTGATTTTCAGATGCAGCATGTTTACATGTGAGATAAACACATCTAGTGGACACGCAGCTTATGATTTAACAATATCCTGTAACTTACCTGCTTAATATCAGGGATAGGCAACAGATTGTCCAGTCTGGAGATAAATTTCCACACCAATGTGTGCAATGTGACTTCATATTCTTGGCCATAGTGGATGGGAAAGACTTCCTGGAAAAAAGAGGAATGTGAAACATTACATCTGTACACAATACAAAGTATTAATACAGTGATAAATCCCATGTGGCTATTGATACAGCAGCCTGCTCTCCAGAACATGTAAATTATCGTAGTTCTGTTAAGAGTGTCTGACCTTGAAAAACGTCTTTCTCTTATCCGTGTCCTCCAGCAAAGTATGAACAACCTCCCTAAAGTTCGACTTTGATTTTTCCAACTCCTCCAACTCCTATCAATGGATCAAAAACAGAGAAGATAACATTAAAAATGTTGGTCCACAAACAATAATTCAATTATTGCAAAAAATGTGTCCATCAAATTCAAAGACCCACTTAGAAATGTTAAGTTATTCGTATGACATATTGTGTGCAGGATATTTCAGTTGAAAGTTGCTTGTATGTCAGTATTTGAACGACGTACCTCCTGATCAGAGCTGCAGCTTATTGTGAGGTCTTCAATGACCTTCAGGTGGGGCTGGATATTCAGCAGGTTGGCTGTGCTCTCATTGAGACACAACTCCAGCACAAGCTGAAACACACATTTACAAGAGCTTGGTCACACATTTTGGTTTGTTTTTCTTATGATCTACATCTTAACAGTTTGTTTTCCTCTTATTTTGTACATCAATATAAAAACCACTGATGCTTGAAAACATCCTACCCTTGCTCGTAGTCTGAGCAGGAGCTGTACTTTCTCTCTGGGAGTCAGAAGCTCTGGAACTAACTCCGTCACCAACCTCACCAGCTCCTCCACCTTTCCATAATGTACCACATTACGACACTGGACCACCTGCCAGGCAAAGGCACTCATCAGACGCAGGTGTGGAACCAGAAGACACAATGAGGAGATGGACAAATGGCAACCTGCAAATGGGATTAGAAAGATTGAATTAACAATTGAAATCACTCAAACAAATGTGCATGGGTTTTCAAAATACATTGATATGTAAATATTACGATTGCAAGTCTGTAATGGCAATGATTCAACTAGTTCACTTGTTTCTTGTAACTTCAACAAATTCTTTAGAAAGTTATATTTTAAAAAATCACATCAGACAGCAATAATCAGCAATTATCGCATTTATCTGCCTCAGTTTCACGGAAAAGCTATACTGTCATCTTTGCTCCAGTAACTACAAAAACAACTGTGAACTCCCCGGAGTCTGACATCTCATATTTCCAAAAGCACCATAAATCAGTTACTGTTGCAGGCCACTGGAAAGTGAAAAATCAAGTGCTTATTTTACCTTCTGCTGTTTCAGGTATGTGTTGCTGTGATGCCTGCAGAGATGGATGCTCCAGATCTGTGCCTTCAGCTGCTACAACCTCTGACTTGCAGCTGCCAAGGACTTTATCCATGATTACAAACCATCTGCTTTGTTGCTTTTTAGAGTCCTTCTGCTCCTTAATCCTTTTGTACTTTTGTTTCAGCAGTTGTATTTTTGACCTGCACTGGCTGGTGGTCTTATCGAAGCCCTGAGTGGCCAGTTCTGAGCTCAGCTGAGCGAACACTCTCTCATTTCTCTTAGTGGATCTGAGCTGCTGCTGGACGCTCTCTTCTGCCCATCTAGTGAGCAGCAGTTTCACTTCATCTGATGTCCAAACAGCTTGCTCTGGTTAAAGAAAAGGAAGAAAATAAGTACAGTGACACCTCTTGAGATTCAGCTCAACATGTTAAGATTAAGACAACATACCATTCACACGCTTGTCAGCTGGTGATTTAGGTTCTGTTAGCACCATAGATGAATCCTTCTCTTTCAACTTCTCTCCATCAGGGCAGAGGACACTATCCAAAATAATAAACCAGTCACCTTTAACATCCCCAGATAGTCCCAATTGTTTGATTCTTTTGTACTCCTCTTTAAGGTTATTCACTTTCAGACTGCACTGATGTGACGTCTTGGTAAATCCCACCAAAGCCAGTTCAGTGCTGAGATATGTGAAAACTTCATTGTTGGCTGCTGAGGTGAGAAGCTGTTTCTGAATGTTGGGTTGTGCCCAGAGGGTCATCAGCACTTGGATTTCATCTGGCAGCCACAGGGATTCATCTGTGAAAATACATTAAAAACAAAAAAAAAAAAAGGATAATGAGGTTGACATTTAATACGGTCTATATTTCAGTGATGTTTTTATCATTTAAACTTTAGAATTTAAAAAAACCTTGTTTTAGCCAGGTAATTCCAACAGGTTGCCAACAATGCAGCAAAACTGCACAACACACATCATTTAGACACAAGGGAAAACATAAAATGTAAGCATGATGTTGATCAGCAAATATTTTTTAAAAGTCAAACAACATGAGAAAGACAAGATTCCCCACATTGTGTTTTAGCTCATTTGAACCAATCAAAACGCGATTTGAAAAACTGTTATAAAATTGTGATAAAAATGTTATGATTAAATGCTCTTTATGATTTCAAACTACTGTATAACTGTGTGACTGTGAACTCACATCAACGAATGCACTCAGTAAATTTCCATGATTAACTTTGACCATGAAAATATAACAAGTTGGTCTTGCAAGCAGCAGGTTGAAACTGGCTGCTCAGAAGCTGATAATACAACTGCAAAAAAATTGTCCTGTAACTCATGGTAATGTAACTTGTTTATGTGCCTGTATAAAAGCTAAACTGTTTCCACATATTTTCAGTCACTTGCTCAGACTGTATTCTGTGCATGCTGACTCCTTGCTGCAAGTAAAATATTGCTTTGACTTGGTTTGAATTGGAGCAGTCAGGACTCCAAGAGGAATTTTCCTGACAAAAACGAAGACAATTTCCGTGTGGAAGGATCACAAGAGTGAAAAGCCTAAAAGGAGAGGTCGACTGATATGTGTTTGTCAGGGCTGATATCGATCAGTTATTAGCAACAGCAATTAGATTTGTGGTATTAAAAGTCTTGACAACAAAATTTGGAATGGCACAAACTCAGACACAAACATCCATTGAAAGACAGCTGCATCGGGGCCAAAGTAGCATTTTTTTTAAATTAAAATAATTGGAATTTGGTTTAAGAAAATCAATAAAACAATGAGGTCCTAAAATGTCCTAACACTGGAGCTGTGAGATGACTCAGATGTCAAAATCACCAATACTAGAGCACTGAACGCTACTTCGCTGTGAAACAGTAACATGTATAACTATGGTTGATATACAAGAGTCTATACTAGACCTGAAATTTTTGCCTAATAACATGCACTGGGAGCTGAGGCTGGTGAAAAGTCTTTTCATTTTAAAGCAGTACTTCACGCACTGCATTTTGTGCCCAAGGCATTACAGAAAGCTCCACTTTTTGCTGCTGATACATCCTCTACCTGCCTTGCTGTAGCTTTTTCAAACGGCCTAAATGAAATAAATGTGTGAAGAAAAAGAAAAATCTTTAGCTAGTGACAAAAAACAAATCTGCATTCACTTGGTTTCTAGTTAAGATTCCACTCACCTTCTGTTTTGACATCCAAGGAAACTGACTGAGTGGGTAGAGAGGACTCTGTGGAGGAAGGATCTGCTGTTTCTGAATGTTTCACTGCTGCAGTCTGGGAACTGAGGACTTCATCCATAATGGAAAACCAGACACTGCTACTCCCACCCATGTGATGACCGTTCTTGATCCTCTTGTACTCCTGCTCCAGATTTTTGATTTTCTCCCAGCACTGCTTTGGTTCTTTGTTAAATCCAAGTGATGTCAGTTTGGCACTGAGGTCAGTGTAAACTTTCTCATTTCTCACATTGGGGAGAAGCTCTTGTTGAACTTCGGGATTTGCCCAAAGCGTCAACAACACCTGGACCTCTGTATTTGACCAAGAAAACATGGGTGTATCTGTGAAAGAAACTTATCAAGTCAATACAGCACATTAAAGAGTACATTTAAAAGTGTACTTGAGTGGAGTGAATTAACATTAAACATGATTTTTTACTACCAGTTTAGTACACCTTTTCTCAGGGACAAAGTTTATATATATCAAGCTGTATTCTTATCTTGTACAAGTCTGAATCGATTCATAAATACCCAAAGTATTTTTCTCAACAAGGGCAGCGGCATGGCACTCAAAAATCAAAAATAGTTCCTGATCAAAAATCAAGTCTAAACTGAATCATGAGACTGATATTCCTGGATATTCCTACCCTTATTTATTCTGCAGCATTTAGCCTGTCACCAATCTATCCATTTTCACCAGTTTGTTAATTGGGTTCTCACATATTAGTTTATCTCATGGCCAAATAAAGGAAAAGGCATAGATTTATGTGAGATAATGTAAAACAGACTCACTGCTTTTGCTGTAGGCGGATTCATAATGGTCATTGCCATGGCCGTTTCTGAGCCAAGAAACACACTGAATCATGCATTTATCTAAAAACTTTATTAATTTCTTTTGAGAGAATGCGGTGTTTTAGAATTCACTACTAGTAGTGATTGTGTGCTTGAAATAAAAGAACCTTTCACATCATATAAATAAACCACTACTAATGGTAAATATTTTTTTATATTGCAGAGCTTGTAGAGGGACCATCATTAATTATTGCTTTGTACACACAATGTCAGAAAGTGTGACAAAAATACCTCTCATAATGTCCAACAGTGCTAAATGCCTTGTTTTATTTGAGCAACAACTAAAAACCAACAAAAAGATCTGTGTTTAAGAAATAAATGCATTGAATTTCCACGTGCAAAGCTGAAAAACCACAGAACAATCAGCATTTTACCTTGAAATTCTGAACATAGCTGCACATTACGAGTAATCTTAACTTCACTGTGTTAATTTTATCATTTCAATTCCGTTTTTTTAGACTTGTATTAATGATACAAAACATAATCAACACATAAATTACAATTTCAGTTCATTTAAATGATGACTATATAGCTCAGTAATATGATTAAATGCTCCATTGTGCAACAACGTGGGAGGTTTTGAATACAGGTCTTGTAATGAAATATTGCTGCTGCTTTTCTCAGGTTTCAAAAGGCGGTTGTTTCATTGTTTGTTAGCTAACCAGCGGCTAACTGGCTAGCAAACAATTGTTAACGCCAGCCTCTGATCACTGCTACTGTGCCTGGACCACGTTAGCTGGCGAAACGTTCATAATATTGATGTGGAGCTATTGTAGCTAGCTATTCATAGTAGGCTAACAGCAGGGTGTTTGAGAAATAAAACTTACCAGGATCAGGGTCGGGGGTCTGCACTGAGGACCCGTCGACCATCGACTCCAGCAAGGCTGTGGGAGAGTTCAGAGACCTCGTTGCTTGGTTCGCCGGTCTCATTTCTGGCCGACCACTGCCGCTGCACCTCAGCTCCCCTCTTTGGTCCCTGTCGTCCGTTATGGTCTCGAGGCCACTCTCCCTCCCATTGCTCGCCGGTCGGTGCCCGTAAATGGCGTCCATTCGGTCAAACCACTTCCAATGCCTCCGGTTTGACTCACCTCGGCCATGGCTGTCCTTGATGGACCGATAGTCGCTTTTGAGCTTTTTCAGCTTCTCCCGACACTGCTTCAATGTCCTTCTGTATCCGTGGGCGGCCATCCGGTCCGAGACCTCCTGATATATTTTCGCGTTGCGGGTCGCACCGTCCAGCTCCCTCTGTATTCTTTGGTCCGCCACCAAAGACAGAAACGTCTCGACCTCTAACATCGCCCACTGTACAGGTTTGGTCGCCATAGTCAAATTTTGCCAAGTTCCGTGAAGAGCACTGTACCGTCGCTGTTGCCAGTTCTTTTAAAAATGGCGGGTTTGGGTTTCATGAAGAAGTCGCTGACTTGTGTCGTCACTTCCTGTCCAATCAGTGGCCTGCACTCTGTGGACGTCACATTATCGAGTAGTTATGTTACTAATTACAGCATTCTGATGGAAAACTTCACAAACCGAGTACGGTCGAGCCAAGTAGATGCTAGTGGAAAAGCTAAGCTCTGGCTCCGAACTTATCAATATCTAATTTTGTTTTTACTTAGCTCTGGCAAAGAAAGTGATTTTGTTGCAGGTAAGGGGAAAGGGGAAAGGGGAAATGATAAACAGCTTCGTTCCCCAAGCTGTCAGAATACTGAACTGCTGATCTGGTGTTTGAATCCTGGAGAAACGCTCTCTCATCTTGACATCATCAAAATGACAATAAAGCTTCATTTGATTTGATTTGATTGATTTGATTGTAAGAAGCATTTTTCTTGCTCAAAATGTAATTAAATTGCAGGAAAAACAAAAACAACGTATCTCTTGGCATTCCAGTTATATTCCGATGGGTTTGACCACTTAAACACCACTGGCTTTATACTGACGTGTCTGTGCAAAAAACTCTAACACCAAAGTCATTTTTAACTTCAGTAAATATTTTGTGAAATGTTTACCTTGCATCTTTTAAGAACTGTTTGATATTGTGAGGTGGTCCAGGGCTTTTACTGCTTTTACAAAACATTGTTGTAAATGACTTACATTTGTTTGAGTTTCCTGACTGTTGCTGATGGAAGTGAAGTAGCGCCTTCAGCTGATTTGGTTCCAAAACAAGCCGTTCACATTCCTCCATAATAGAGGGACTGGTGCTGAGCCACTCTGCAGTCTGTAAAGGATATGAAAAATACATTAATGAACATGTAGTGGAAAGACAACAAAACAAACAAAAATTCAGTATAAGATTCAAATTAACATTTATGTATACAGCACACTGATGATGGCATCCATCAATTTGGTACATTTTAAGTCATATTAAACCAAGGTCTCTGATTAAGACTGAACAATATCCTGTAACTTACCTGCTTAATATCAGGGATAGGCAACAGATTGTCCAGTCTGGAGATAAATTTCCACACCAATGTGTGCAATGTGACTTCATATTCTTGGCCATAGTGGATGGGAAAGACTTCCTGGAAAAAAGAGGAATGTGAAACATTACATCTGTACACAATACAAAGTATTAATACAGTGATAAATCCCATGTGGCTATTGATACAGCAGCCTGCTCTCCAAAACATGTAAATTATCGTAGCTCTGTTAAGAGTGTCTGACCTTGAAAAACGTCTTTCTCTTATCCGTGTCCTCCAGCAAAGTATGAACAACCTCCCTAAAGTTCGACTTTGATTTTTCCAACTCCTCCAACTCCTATCAATGGATCAAAAACAGAGAAGATAACATTAAAAATGTTGGTCCACAAACAATAATTCAATTATTGCAAAAAATGTGTCCATCAAATTCAAAGACCCACTTAGAAATGTTAAGTTATTTGTATGACATATTGTGTGCAGGATATTTCAGTTGAAAGTTGCTTGTATGTCAGTATTTGAACGACGTACCTCCTGATCAGAGCTGCAGCTTATTGTGAGGTCTTCAATGACCTTCAGGTGGGGCTGGATATTCAGCAGGTTGGCTGTGCTCTCATTGAGACACAACTCCAGCACAAGCTGAAACACACATTTACAAGAGCTTGGTCATACATTTTGGTTTGGTTTTCTTATGATCTACATCTTAACAATGTGTTTTCCTCTTAGTTTGTACATCAATATAAAAACCACTGATGCTTGAAAACATCCTACCCTTGCTCGTAGTCTGAGCAGGAGCTGTACTTTCTCTCTGGGAGTCAGAAGCTCTGGAACTAACTCCGTCACCAACCTCACCAGCTCCTCCACCTACAGGGATTCATCTGTGAAAATACATTAAAAACAAAAAAAAAATGATAATGAGGTTGACATTTAATACAGTCTATGGTTCAGGGATGTTTTTATCATTTAAACTTTACAATTTAAAATAACGTTGGTTTAGCCAAGTAATTCCAACAAATTGCCAACAATTCAGAAAAACTACACAACACACATCATGTAGACACAGGGAAAACATAAAATGTAAGCATGACGTTGATCAGTAAATATTTTTTAAAAGATAAAACAACATGATAAAGACAATATTCCCCACACTGTGTTTTATCTCATTTGAAATGATCGAAACGCGATTTGAAAAACAATGACAAGTTCCATGTGGAAAGAGCAGAAGAGTTAAAAGGCCTAACAAGAGAGGTCGACTGATATGTGTTTGTCAGGGCTGATATCGATGGCAATTACTAGTAACAGCAATTAGATTTGCAGTAATAAAAATCAGTTTCTGCCCAAGGCATTGGAGAAAGCTCCACTTTCTGCTGCTGATCCAACTTCTACCAGCCAAATGTGTGAAGAAAAGAACAACCTTCAGCTGGGGACAAAAAACAAATCTGCATTTACTTGGTTTCTAGTTAAGATTCCACTCACCATCCGTGTTGACATCCAAGAGAACTGACTGAGTGGGTAGAGAGGACTCTGTGGAGGAAGGATCTGCTGTTTCTGAATGTTTCACTGCTGCAGTCTGGGAACTGAGGACTTCATCCATAATGGAAAACCAGACACTGCTACTCCCACCCATGTGATGACCGTTCTTGATCCTCTTGTACTCCTGCTTCAGTTTTTTGATTTTCTCCCTACACTTCTTTGGTGCCTTGTTGAATCCAAGTGATGTGAGTTTGGCACTGAGGTAAGTGTAAACTCTGTTATTTCTCACGTTTAGGAGAAGCTCTTGTTGAACTGCAGGATTTGCCCAAAGCGTCAACAATGCCTGGACCTCTGTATTTGACCAACAACACAAGGGTGTATCTGTGAAAGAAACACAACATAATTTATCAAGTCAATATAACACATTAAAAAGTCCATCCATCCATCCATCCATCCATCCATCCATCCATTTTCTTCCACTTATCTGGGGCCAGGTCGCGGAGGCAGCAGACAAAGCAGGTCATTCCAGATGTCCCTCCCCGTAGCAGCGCTTTCCAGCTCTTCCTGGTGGATCCTGAGGCGTTCCCAGACCAGATGATATATAATCCCTCCGACAAGTTCTGGGTCTGCCCTGGGGTCTCCTCCCAGGCGGACGTGTTCGGAAAGCCTCCAAGGCAAGCCTCCCCTGAGGCATTCGAATCAGACGTCCAAACCACCTCAACTGGCTCCTTTCAACGTGAAGGAGCAGCAGCTCTACTCCGAGCTCCCTCCGGGTGTCTGAGCGTCTCACCCTATCTCTAAGGCTGAGCCCAGCCACCCTACGGAGGAAGCTCATTTCAGCTGCTTGTATCTGCAATCTTGTTCATTTGGTCACTAGCCAAAGCTCAAGATTTCCCCGAGTCTTGAGGCTCTGCCTCCTCCGCAGAGGACTTGTTTGCTGGGTTCATTAAAAAGTACATTTGAAAAGCTTACTTGAGTGAAGTTAATTAACGTTAAACATGATGTTTTACTAGCAGTTTAGAGCACCTTCTCTTAGGGACAAATGTAGAAAAAGTTTAGATATATGAACCTGCATTCTTATCTTGTACAAGTCTAAACTGATTCATAAATACCCAAAATATTTTTGTAATTAAGGGCAGAAGTTTGGCACTCAAAAATCAAAAATAGTTCTTCATCAAAAATCAAGTCTAAACTAGGGCAGGACCCGAATATCCAAATATCTGAACATTTGGACCTACCAACTCTGATATCACGCTTCACTTCATCCGTGTTTGTAAAGAGATGACAAAATGTGAAGACAGAGATATCCATGCTAATGGTAAAGCTGTCAGACTCTGAAAATGAACATTGGCGTCCCCCCCAAGAGGCTTTAGCTAGAGTTAAATGACAATCAAAAGCACTAAATTGATAAGAATCAACAATAAAAAATAATAATTCAATGTTTTAACCAGTTTGTTAATTTGGTTCTCAAATTTTAGTTTATCTAATGGCCAGATAAAGGAAAAGGCATAGATTTCTGTCAGATGTGGTAACACAGACTCATTGCCTTTGCTGTAGGCAGACTCATCATGCTTACTGCCATGGCCGTTTCTGAGCCAAGAAAAACACTGAATTATGCATTTATCTAAAGACTTCATTAATTGCTTTTGAGAGACTGCCATGCTTTAGATTTCACTACTAGTAATGCTTGTGTTCTTGAAATAAAAGCACCTTTCAGACCATATAAAGAGACTACTAGTAATGTTTAATAGTTTTTTATATCGAGGCTACTTAGAAAATTTGACAGTATGAGCCACCTTGTCTATAACTTACATACCTTTCATCCTCCCTACGTGGCTGGCTGACTACTTGCCTTTGATCAGTGTTTGCACTTCCGTGGAGGTCACTGCGGAGCTTGTAGAGGGACCATCACAGTCTTCTAGTTGAACAGAGTAGAAATCAGGTACTTGTGGGTTCTCCATGGAACCAGGTGTTGGATCAGGCACAGTAAATGGTAGAACATGGCCTGATGTAGTGCAGCTTTCAGGAAAGTCTGTCATAGTGGGTGAATCTGCAAGAGAAAAACATCTGAGTGAATAAATCTTAGTTAAATGTTACACTAATCTACCAGGTTGTTTACCTCAACACATACAATAACAGTATAATATTTACGTAAATTTATAATTTATTTAGGAAACTACTCTGATAAACTATTTACGCTCCACGTAGCACACCTTGAAAGTGGGGAATGGTGTTGTAACCGTGGGATTAAAAACCGGACTATACCCTCTTTTGGACATGAACTCCTTTCCCTGAATCTGACAGCATCTGAATATGTTGGTTTAATATCTGAATAAGCACCCTGGTCACTTATCTGCAAAAGACACGAGGGCACTCTCACTAGATTAGTAACATTTTCATATTTCAACAGTCTCAAATGCATGCCGTCACATTAATGGAAAAGCACATAAAAGTGACTTTTGGCCCAATTCAGCTCCAACATTGGTTGAAAACCATCACAGAGAGCGCAAAAGACAGAGTGTACCTGCCAAAATCGCTAAATATTGGTGAGTTTTGCTACAGCAGTCCCCCAAATGAATCACATTTGGCTTGTTCTCAGACTTTTCACAAATATTATGCTGTATAAATAGGAGTAACTTCAGGTGTGTTTGTTTTGTGGCATCTGAGCCAAATCAAAGCTGGCAGTGTGCTCCACACGAACCAAATATTGACTGCTGGCTTTGTGACTGAACATCAAGAGCGTCTAGGTGTCTCAGAACAAGTACTAAAATAGTGAAATGAGCTGAAATGAAAAGAATAGAGCCAAAAATAGAATCCCAGTAACAAGACATACCACTAAAACTGGACAATTCCACAAAACCTTTGCTTTATATTAAATAACAGATGCTGACACTGATTATTGGTATTGAACATATGATGTCGAGTTCTGCAGCAGGTCTTTTCACAGGAGATATTAGCCCTTTTCAGACATGGGATACATAACATTGTTGACTTCACGTCAATAGTACATTCATTTCCTTCATGGCTTCATTCAGAAATATCCATCACAGTCACAAAGACGGCCTCAGTACACAATGAGATATTTGTCAGTACCTCGAGTCATGCTTTCTACACAAAAATGCAGTAATAGTAAGCAAACAAGTTTAGGTATTTATAGCACCTTATCATGCACAAAGGTTATTCAAAGTGTTTACAGGTAGAAAAAAGTGTAATATTATAAAACATTCTAAAAATGCAACTTAAATTCCTCAAAAACAGTATCAACAAGTTGGATGAGGTGCACACATATAGAAAGAACAATTAAGACTGATTAAAAGAGCTTAAAAAAAGACAACACATTTTAAAAATGAGAGCATATAAGTACTAAACTATACAATAAAATAGAAGATAAATTAATTCAAATTAACTGAGTGAAAGTGCAGACAAGTTTACTTAAAAACTGTGAAAAAAGAACACTACAATAAATGGCAAGCTTATCAAACTGTCCAAATAACTAATTGCTTCATGTATTTATGATTTCCTATGCACTGAAAATCATAGGCAGGGTAATCTAACTACTACTTTACAAAATATCCCAACATCTCAGAATTCCACCTTTAACTGCAGGTGATGAACTGTGATTTCTCCATCTGAAATAGAGAAGCGGACAAAGTGTGACTTGTTGTAGAGCCTGATCTGGACTGGTACCGTCTCCAATGTGAGGGTTAATTTATAAGTATTTAATGAAGTTACTGGGACTGTTGCTCCATATGTACAAATGTGTGCAACTCTCTTGCATTAAAGACACTCACTTGGATCCTACTACTATGTGATGCTGCAGGTATTTAATAAACTCAGAAGATAAGCTCCTACAAACAGCTGGAGGCAACAAACTAAACTTTAGCTCCTGTTTATGTGTTGTAGGTGGAAAAAAATTAAATAAAAAAGCTTTTGGTTCTAAGCAGTTAAGCTTGTTTTTAATTAGTCTGTTTCTATTTTTATGAATGTGAAAGTTTGTAACAGATGTAAAAATGTGGGGTGAAGTTAAAGATGTTTTCTGATTTTGGCAGACAAGCTGTGTCATTTGCACTGGCTGTCATGTGATGTTAATAGACCAATATCGGTGCTGAAACGTGGAAAACTCTATGAAATCACTTTGCACATCTTGAAGCATGCTGCTTTTGCATGCCCTTTCATTAATGTGACTAGTTGAAACTTAATACTACCGGGGTCAATATATAATAGAGGGACTTTTGAAGTCCATGGGATATATCTTGCATACATTTTTATTAAAAGTTAATTTAAAAAAAAGTTTTTTATGTTCATTAAGATCATGGCTTTACACATTCCATAATTATGTATTATGGAAACAATCACTAATAAAAAAAAAATGACTGGATATCACTAAAATGGCAACTAAATAACCGTACAAATTTAATAACAACCACCTTCTGTGCATGTCTGAGAAAGTTATATTGACTTGTCATTGCATAGGTGTAAATCTGGGTTATGGCCAAACCATGACAGGGCGACACGCAGCTAGCATACAAGATACTAGGGTCCTATGTCTGAAAAGACCTTATGAGACTTGTTGTGCATTCTGGTTATCATTTGCTATATTATGCTGCATTATTTAGTGTATTTTAAGTTATTTACAACATGCAGTGTATAAAACTGACCTGTCTCCACATCTGAAATCATGAATTCGAGCATTATAGCGGCCGACTCGTGTGTGTCGCCTGTCGCAGCAGGTTTGTCGTTCATGATGGCGTCCATGGTGTCGTACCACCTGAAGGACCTTCTGACGGCTCCACTTCTCTCGCTGTGCTGTGTTGTCCTCCTGTATTCCTGTTTGAGCTTCTTTATCTTCTCCCTGCACTGTTTTGCAGAGCGGTTCATCCCCATGGTGGCCAGCCTGCCCGACACTTCCCTGTAAACGTTCTCATTTCTGAAGGACTCCTTCAGGTCTCTCTGGATTTTCTCCTCTGACCACACGCCCAGCAGTGCCCGAGTCTCTTCCTGGGTCCAGGTCATCTGCGGCTCCATCTTCTTTCTTCCTCCCTTTTGCTTCTGAAACCGAGAACAGCACAGAAACGCTTCCTGTGGAGTGTTTTCAGTTTTCTGTTCCTTCCTTTTTTTTCAAAATGGCGCTCCCTCCGCCCCCTGCCGGCACACGTCACGTAATTCGAGCCGTTGCCTGGATACCGCTCGGTTTGGCTCGACTGTGGGCGGAGACGGAGGCCGGGAAGGCGAACGTGAACTCCGTGCGACAACGGTTTGGCTCGCATAGCGGGGCAGAGGAGTGCCGTGCCGGGCCAGTGGAAATGTGCTATTATGTGCTGGATTGCTGTCGCGTTTGTGGGCGAAAAGCGTGTCAGTATTTAGATTTTAACCACATGTTTGCCCCATTTTCAGTTTACTACACAATTGTAATTTTTTATTTTTTTTAAATTAAATATTACTACCCACATTTCTCAAGTGATTTATATGATTTAATCAGCTTTACGTATGTGTAAAGGTGTGCCTTGGAAACTTGTTTTTATAAATTTAATGGTAATTTAGGCGACAGAGCCTCTCCAATAACATAATTATCCAAAGAAATTACTAAAAATAGTCTAAAAGATCTGCCTATAGCTTTGTGATAGCTTATCTGACTACAGCAACTCATAATAAATAAAATAAAATGTGTTGCCATATGTTTTGAAGGTTATTTATCCATTCTTTCAGTGTTTATTTGAATTCAGAGTACACCGGGGTAAAGATTTACAATCTGACCACCTGGGAAAATGAAGTTTTCTGTTAAATATGTCAATAAAACTCATTTTATTATCGATGTTCTGATTTTATAGGAGATGGCTATTGTCACTTTTTTCAGTTTTGACTTAATTTTTTTGGTAAGTTCTGTAATTATACAACACAATACATAAAACAAAACATCTACAGCTACATTTTGCAATTTAAATAAATAATATATGAATTATTAGGATTTTTGAGAGAATCCATTCATTTAGTTCAGTTGGGATAAAAGCTGCAGTTTTAATTCCATAAAAGCACAACTTCCTTTCAACAGAATATGAAAATTTACTGTAATTTTCCAAAAATAATCAATATCTTGAAGGAAGTTTATTGCATAACTAATGTTTTGAGACAAAATTAGGTAATATTTTGCTCTGATGGTTGTTTCATTACTTCATTCGGTGGTTTTTGTATGCAAAATATGTTGGTAGGATGCAAGTTAATCATTTTTCCCAATAATTTAATGTTCTTTAATGCATCTTTTATAGGCGTAGCAGGACTGAATGCTTCCCACACCAACTAATCATAAGCCAACATCTAACATGTCAGAACTTACGATGCCCAGTTTGCTTAGGTGTGTAGTGCCTAAGGATTTTACATGGTACACTAGTAAGAAAACAGTTCTTGGCTAAGAGCGTTTATTTTTCTGAAAAGCATCAAAAACAAAGAAAAATACAGAGAACAGGTACATGACTTAGTGGGTTCTGTTCATGGTTTCTCACACTACAGTAAGTAAAGGAAAGATGGGCGTCACATCACAACCGCATCACACATCTGCATATTAACAAAACAAATGTAAATGTTACTTTGTGGTGAAGGCAATAATCAGCCTAAACAAAAGCAGAGTTGCTGAAATGGTTACAGCTCATTGTTGCATTAAAAAATAAAAAGCATGTGGTGAAAGTAGTTTTCCATCACTACAATTTCCACAACAAGGACATGGTAACGAGTTTCAATGTTTCAGAGACACTACAGCATTTTTATTACACAGGAGACATGATCTACGGTCACATGCTTTGAAACACTTGGACTGTTTACACAATGATCATCTATTAAAGCAGCCTCTGGACAAGCATGATGCTTGGAAAACTTTTCTCAACTTTCAAACGGTCAACGCTCACCGTTATATCAGGATTAAATCCAAAAACAGACCAGAAAGTAATCAGAAATGTGCTATTGCTACCTTATTTTTCTCAAAATGTAACTTATTGTGCAGCTTTTTAATCTAAATTTGCTTTGTCACATCACCTTATTATATGAAAAAGAGCACTAAAACAAGGGACTTTGTTAGTTGCAGCTGGTCAACACAACTCAAATTCTAACTAAAAATGTGTGGTCACTGGCCAAACCACACGGTTGCTTAATATCAACCACAAGGTAGAGAGTTAAAAATTGTATGGTTGCCTGTTCCGTAGCTTTCTACTTTAACCTTTTTTAATTCTATCAATGATCAGTATTAACCCGATCTGAGCCCCACTTTTCATTACAAAGTGTTTCTTTGATTAATAATCGTCGCTGCCCTCGTCTTCTTCGTCATACTTCCTCTTGAGCGACTGCTTCTTGTGCTTTGCCTTGTGCCTCCGTTTGCCAGAGAAGTCTGGGTTAGCCTCCCTCGTGTGCAGCTGCTCGTGCTTCTTCAGAAGGCCGGGGACTGAGAATCCTTTCCCGCATGTGTCGCACGTCCAGGGCTTCTTGCATGTGTGAGTCCTTTTGTGGACATTCAGATGGGACGCCAGCTTGTAGGTCTTCCCGCACACGTCGCAGCTGTAAGGACGCTCGTTGGTGTGTAGTCTGATGTGGACCTTCAGATTTCCCACCTGAGTGAAGGTCTTGTCGCATATGGTGCACTGGTAGGGTCTCTCTCTGGTGTGGATCCTCAGGTGAACCCTCAGGCAGTACTTGCTGGAGAACTTCTTTTGGCAGATGGGACACGGGATCTTTGCTTTGGGCACGTGGTCCTGCTGGTGCCTCTTCAGGTCAGAGAAGTAAACGAAGGTCTTCCCACACTGGGAGCAGAGATACTGGCGGTCGCCGATGTGGTAGCCCATGTGCCTCTTCAACAAGCTGGGCACGAGGAACCTCTTCCCGCAACGCTCGCACATGTGAGGACGATCTCTGGTGTGCCAGCGCTCGTGGTTTGACAGCTTGAACGCCGTCGGGAAACTTTTGTTGCACTGCTTGCAGGGAAACGTCATCTGACTGGTGTGACACTCCATGTGTCTCTTGAAGTAGGTGGACTGCGTGAAGCCCTTGTTGCAGATGTTGCAGTAGAAGGGCTTCTGGCCGCTGTGGGCGAGCATGTGCTTTGTCAAACTCTGCAGTTTTATGAAGCACTTGCCGCACTGGCCGCAAGCGTAGGGCCGCGTCGTGCTGTGGGTCTTCAGGTGGTTGTTGAGGAACGCTTGTGTTCGGAAGCTTTTATTGCAGGCCGTGCAGACGAAAGGCTTCTCTCCTGTGTGAATGCGCTCGTGGTCCAGCAGCTTGGACTGATAGGGGAAGCTCTTATCGCACACGCTGCAAGTAAATCTGTCAGCTAGAGGCCTGAATTGCTTTTTTCGTCGTATGCTTGGCCTCATGTCATCTGCAGCGCTGAACCTGGCAGGAGGAAGCGGTGGTAAAGCCGGGAGTGCCAGCGAGTTAGTAGCAATCTGTGACACCCACTGGTGCAGCGTGACACGCTGAGTCTGGGGCTTCTGGCCATCTTTTGTCGCTGCACCGCCGGCATTCTGAGAGGTGGAGACAGTTTTGATCGGCACTGGAACTACCTTGAAAGGGATTGATTTTACAGGCAGCTGTGGGGGTACTGGTTTTTCTGGTGGTGGTGCTCCCTCGTTCTCTCTGCTTTGAGGAGGTATGGCCAACTGAACCGGTGTAGAACTCTTCCCTGGCAACAGATTCTCCTTCTGAGGTGTTATTGTCACTCTCTTATCTTTTGCTGCGATGCTAACAGCTGCTTCATGGCTGGATTTTCCTCCTTGCTGAGGTCTAGTAACAGGAGCTGCTGAACTGTCAGAGTCATCTGACATCATGCCCAAGTCTTCTGCGTCACTGAGGGAGGCTTGGCTGGTTTCACTGAAGGTGACCTCCAATGGCTTTGGTGATTCTGGTGGTGGTGGTGGTGGCGGCGGTTCTACTGGTTGGGGCCGGAATGCAAGTGAAGAGAGCACACAGTCGCCCACTGAAGATGAGATGGTAGCTGTAGAAAAAGGAGAAGCTGTGTATATTACTTGTTCACTGTATTCAACAGGTTTATCTACTGACTGTTGACCTTGTTTACACTAATGATGTTTTGGTAAGCCTTTATTACTCAGTGACGTATTTCAAATTTTCTGGTTTTCATCAAATCACAACCTGCAGTATACCTTTAACACTAATGAGTCCTTTGGCCTGCTGGTGTAGAAGTAGAGTCTTCAGGTCACCCTGGTCAGGAATGAAGCCCCCACATGCCTCCAGGACAGCAGGATCTGAGGATATCATGGCACCAAGCTGGAGTTGAGAGGCAAGAAAGGGAAATAATGAATTCATTTGAAGTGCAGATTTCATTTTACCCTATTAGGTCATACAGTATTTTGCATGTTTTCGTATACACTCTTTATAAGGCTTCTTACAACAAAGAAAAACACTGGAAAGAAATAGTGACTCTACTACTGAAGATATTTACTACTTAATATTTTAGGTTGTTTTCACACTCGACTCCTGTCTGTTCTGTGTGAACTCAGTTTGCAGTTCAGCCAAAAAGACCCTGAATTTTTTGCTGACTCTTGATTGCAGCTGAGTCAGTCATGACTGTCCCACTGTGCTGAGGACTGCAGAGTTTTTATTTTTTAGATACTGGTGTGCATATTATATTTATTTATTTATTTATTTTTACATAATCTACTTGGTGGAAACAGTTGATTTCTGGCCATTTTTAAAAAATTAAACATGTAGAATACAGTGATTTGATGTAATATCACAATTTTCGGCTTATATACAGGATGAGTAAATTTTACAACTGAACGGTGCGTCACAGAAATTGAAACATTTGATATGTCTTTCTGTTTCTACAGTTTTTGGCTCTGATAAACTGTCACTTTGTCAACTATTTTTTAAAAAACAAACTTCTGGGGTTAAGAAAACAGTTACTTCTTTTACCACTGCCAACACCGACATTCAAACTCGAATTTATCTGCCTATATGTGATCAACTTTTACTAAATGTTTCAACACTGCTTTTTTGGGGGCGTCGTTGCATACAAAAGATTTGTTGCACTTGTGGCAACTGTCAGCATCAATTTAGTTCTCTCCTCCATTCTGTGAACTCAGCCATTTTGCACTCTGCAATTTATGTAAAGTATCTACCTCACTACCAATTTGCACCTGTGTACATTTGTATTTTCACTAAGTATTTCATATTTGTACTAGTATGTTACCAAGTTGTTTTTTTCGTTCTTTTAGTCTATTTTTATTCGTATTTTATCACTTGTTCTACATTTGTACATATATTTATCCCTACTTGTTTAATTTATGTTGCTTATCTCTAATTTCTTGTTTTTTACTCAATTTCTTACATCACTGTTGCACAGCCTGCTCTGCATGCCTGAATTGTTGCTAAGAGTTTCTGTGCATGCTCCACAGTGCTACAGCATGGAACAAGAAGAGCTGTGATCATAAAGAAATGTAAAACTGCATCATAAACGAACTACAAACAGAAGTGGTGCGCTAAAATGTGTATTTTTGTAATTTCTCCGCTGTGACACTTTGATTTTTAATCAATTAGCCCTGCGTTCCATTTAACACTAGAATTCAGTACCTATCTCTGTGTCTGCCCTGGGGTAAATTCTATAATGTATGACGTCATGTGCATACCTGGGACAGATTGGGAACAGGAAGGAGTTGCTCCAGCTTGCATACTAAGCCTGCAGTCAAGGTCTGCAGCGCTGTGTCAAACTTTGTGCCGTACTGAACAGGAAACACTTCCTGCAGAGCCAGAATAATGTTACACCATGTTGTGACTTTGCAGTTGTGAACACGTTATTAAAACAGAGTTAAATGTCATCTAAATGAGCAGCAAGTGTATTTAAAATGAAAAATGCGTGTGATGACAGCCACTGAATATGACATTAAGACAGATGTGGACACCTGGAAGAAGCGTTTCCGCTCGGCAGGGTTCTTAAGCAGATTCTGGACCAGCACCATGAAGTTTGTTTGAGATTTCTCCACTTCTGCATCCTTCTGCAACAAAGATGGTCAAATCTAATCTATTGTAAACATGAAGCTGGTGCAACTGTGTATGTTCCTAAGGAAAATAAAGTTTGCATGCTTACCCCTGAAGATGTGGAGACCTTCAGTTTGTTTATAAGGGACTGAATAGCCTTGGCATCTGGTTGGCCCTCCTTGTGAAGCAAATCCAAAATGATCTATCGCACAAAAGCACAGATTAGTCACAAGTAATGTGGAAACCTATGAGAAAACAGAGCTTAGATGTTAAAGAGGCTTGTGGCAATTAAACCTGACTCTTGCAAGGTGTGGATTACTGTCAGCTTTGTCTCTATCCACTAAGTACACTGCTATAATATCTGCTTTTGATACAAAAGTGAAAACAAATTCTCACCCTTGCTCTCAAACCCAAGATCAGCTGAGCGGTCTGCTTAAAACTCAGGACCTCGGGCACAGTCTGTGTCACCATGGTCACAAACTCCTCCACTTTCACATACTGCTTCACGTTTCTCTGCCGTATGACCTGCCATATGTACGAGTAGGTCAGCTGCAGAGGAGAAGCCATGAGGCGAAGGGAGGCCAGCGGAAGAGCTCCTCCTGAAAGCGAGTTGGGGAAAAAATTTACAAGCTTACAAATGACGCAATGAGCTTGTTGCATACAGGGAAAAGTCCCACAGTCCTAGACCTAAAACTTTTCTGGAACTAAAAGTAAGATATTACCAATCCTATGCCCTGTTCCATTAACTTAAAAAAGTAAACACAATGTAAATCTCCCCCTCTGTTCATGGTAGTGATTGTAAAACTTGTGTTTGCATTTGTTTAACCATCTGATTCCCAAATGACCAGTTTAACATGTGTTTACTGAAAATAAAAAACAGCAAACAAGATGATGCTATTAATCAGCACCAGAAGCTGTAAAAACAAAAACAATCATCAAATGTTCAGCTTCCTGTCAGTCCATCAACAAATTACACGCCATTTTATTGAGAAACTTAACCAAATCTCATTCCTCTAACCAGACTCTGTAAAAAACTAGGCTGAACTGTAGGCAGCATTCACACAAATTTGAAAAAAATATGAAATAAAGTTAAAATTAAGGTATAACATATTAATATCTACATGTCACAGAATTGATAACACCTGCGGTCTTTTGGAAAATGCTGCATGTGCTCCTTTTTTCTCTTTTTGTGGAGAAAGAACATTCAAATAGATTCAACTTTTTATGACTGATGGCATTATAACTGTCATACTGCACAGATGACATGTGTGGATTCTCTCTACTTGTAGTCAGAGTTGTGACGGTTCCACAGAGGAAAAGCAGCATGCAATGAGCAGCAGTGAGTAAAATGTGACAGGAGCACAAAAAACCAAAATGACCAGGAACTGCTTGAGGTTCAGAGGGTTCATGCATAGCTGGACTCAGAGGAGCTTCATGCAGCTGTAGGTGGCGCTGCAGTGTGACTGAGCATATACAGTCGATGCTAAAGACATGCTTTGACTCTGCAGATAAGCTGCAGAGGGTTTGGGAAGGAGATGAAGAGAATGGGCGCCAAAGTGCTGAAGTTAGACTCAGACTTCCAGCAGACGCTTCGCCCATCACACTATTACTCCATCATAGCTGATAAACACGGTGCAGCAGCCGGTCTGAGCATTAGTGGATGGAGAACTTAATTTGAAATCCAGCCACCTGAACAGCCCTGTAAAGCTTGCTAGCTAGTTAATGACCACAAATCCCCCTTCAATAACAGTACAGACGTGGCTGCACTACTGCTAAACAGCGGTTCGCAGCAACCAGTGTCTTTCCGTTGCATCTTATTTTCTGAGCGCCACACTCGGCGGCAGCTACTGTTAGCTTGCTAGCGTTAGCTTAGCAACGTACCTGCTGTATCGGAGCGTTTCTCCATTCTGTGCATTTGTGCCGCCGCTAATTCAACAGACTGAACCAGGCAGAACGAGAATGTGTCGGTTCACACAGAAATATAGTGTTTTAAAGTGTTAAACCGTCTTTATGTCGACCGTCAAGTCACGAAGAATAATGGCGGCCGCTGGGAGCGGCTTTCCAAAACAAAAGTCTGAGCGCTCCGGCGGATGTTCCTGTACAAAGTAAAAGCACCGACATTTGAATTTGTTCTGAAGGAAACTGCTGCAAAATGCACAATGTGAAATATCACAGTTAGGATTCACTTAAAAATCACAACAGGCTATTTTTAAAGTGTTGAAAATGTTAGTGTACAGCATAAATAAACCAAGATAAGAGGTCCGTCCACCATAATTCTCTTGACCATTAGACATAGTTTTTATTTCAGCTCTTTTCTCAGATGATGTCAAAAGTCAAAACACATGATTTTGATGTTTGCGGTCACATTTTGACAATATAAAATAAGCCACTGTGTTGTTTTTCTTGTCAGAATATACATATATCTACAGGCTTTTAGCTAACATCAGAGTTATATGATGGGTTATCCATTATTGTAACCTTGCTAATGTCTGATAAAATATGTACACCATTATCTAACACAATAGAATAATAGCTAACCAGTAGTTTAAAAAAAATATCTGTCTGGGCAGATAATAACTATCTAAGTAGCTGACTTTATGTTAACTCCTATCAAAATATTAGCTTGCTGTAGCACTGCTAGCTAGCTTAAATTCTTTGCTAAACATCTTGGTGGTCATTTTTATTTCAAGAATTTATATATCAGTGATAATAGTGTTATTGTGAAGCTATATCTTTTGTCTGTGGCTATTAATTCTTAATCGGCAATATGTTTTATGTAACATTGATGTTAAAGTAGAGCAGAGGAATGTCAGAATAATGTTAAACTTTGAAAATAAAGTTAATAGTATGTATGTATCCGTGCTTCTTAACTGGTAAGGTTAATCTGCCTTTCCAGATAACGTTAGCCATGGGCTAACGGGCACAGCTAAGCTCTCAGCATTACCATTAGCCTAGCGCCATTAGCAGAATCAGTTCCAGCTCCACTGATACCAACGGAATCATTCTGATATTTTCAGTGTAACACAGAAACTGAGCAGCAGAATAAGACTGTGGTGCTTATTACAGTTTCAGCAACATTTATGCCTCAGCTTTAAACACAGCTCTGATAATTTACTGCTCATCTGTCCCTGTCTGGAAACAACAGTTCAGTGCTGACTGGCTGTTAATGGTGATGTGTAACGGATCAGAAACACACAGAGAGACCGCCAAGATTCAAACCCAGGACCTGGGAGCTGTAAGGCAACAGTTTGACAATACAAATAAATAGAAAAATGACAAATACGTCATGAAGCTCACTGAGAGAATGCCAAGAGTGTGCAAAGCAGTAATCAAAGCAAAAGGTGGCTATTTTGAATAATCTAAAATATGAAACATGTTGTGATTTATTTCACACTTTTGGTTACTACATAATTACTCCACCAATGATCGCGATTATCTGACGATTGGCGTATGTTTGTCCTTCTGTGAATCTGTTTGTCTGTTCGCAACATTACTCAAAAACGGACTAATAGATTTGGATGAAATTTGCAGGGAAGGTCAGAATTTATTTAGTTTGTGGGTAGAAAGAGAGACAGGAGGAAAAGTTTCATTTTACTGTCACTGTCTTACTCCTTGTTTTTAATCAAAAACAAGGTACGGTTATTGTAACATTGGTTCTCTGAGGGAAGAGACTATCTCTTCATCCAGTTATGTATTTCATATGTACGGAGCTGGAGAGGTAGTCTGATGGTTTTTTCTTTGTTCTTTTCTTTTTTTTCTGAAGCCATGTTCTGTTGGATTTTTTGCTTGCATCCAGATGTTCTTTTTTCCAGAGACGATCTTCTTTGTCAGGATGCTGCTCAAGACAAACCCTGTTGTATTGATGGCTCTTTGTTATTTTCTCTTCTTCATTTTATTTTGTTGTTATTTTCTTGAGCCATGTTCTTTTGGGTTTTCTGGTTGCATCCAGACATCGTTTGTTTGTCAGGCTGCTTCTCAGTGCTGTAGTTCTGCTCTTTCTTTGCTTTCTGTTTCTGGAGCAGATCATTCTGCTCCTCAGCCCAGGCCTGCATCTGCTCCAACTCCTGGTTTAGATAATCCACATGTTCTTCCAGCTGGATAATCTCAGGCTGAATGCTGTCGTCCTCAGCATCTGGAGAGCTCTGTAGGTGGAGCTGATATTTAAGCTCTTACATCTCCTGCTGGAAGGACCTCTCAGTGTCTTATTGCTCATGTGATGCTGCTCAGCCAGCAGACTTTTGATGAGCTCAGTCTGCTCAGAGACACTTTGCTGCAGCGACCACATTTCTCTCTGTGGTTGTTGCTCCTGTTGTTCTTTGAGCAGCGTCCCGTGAGATCGTTGGAGTTCTTTATGTGCAGCTTGCAGCTCATTGAACTCCGTCCTCAGCTGCTTCTTTTCATCAGCCGTCAGCCCTCTGAGATTCAGCTCATGGAGCTGCTTAGTTGTAGCATCCAGCTGCTTCTCCAGATCCATCTTCTGTTTCTTGTTCTCTGCATGCAGATCTCTTTCTCTGTGACACACATCCTTCCAGTCATTGGTTGACTTCTTGGATTTGTCAAGCTCAATGGACAAATATTTTATTTGACCCCCCAGAGTTTTGTTCTCTCCTTCCTCAGCTGTGAAGTAGGCAGAGATCTGCTGGATCCTCAGATCCTGATTGGCCGTGGTTTCAGTCATCTGCTGGACCTCAGCATCCCAATTAGCTGTATTTTCAGACAGCTGCTGAATCTTGGCCTCTTGGTTGACGGTGTGTTCACTGAGCTGCTCGGTCTTGTGCTTCTGAACCACATTGTTTTCACAGAGTTCTATGTTTTTGTCTCCAAAAAGACAATTTCTTGTTGAGCTCTGTGCAGCTCAGCCTTCAGTTCTTCTACCTGGTTCAGCAGAGTTTGTTGTCTGCTCTGCCGAACACGTCCCAGCAGAAAGGATTGAGAGCTAAATTCTTTGTTGACATCAGGCTGGTCATGTCGTCTTCTTTTCTGAAGATTTTATAGTTGCCATATGTCGGCTGTTGTAGGCTTTGAAATAAGCAACTTTTTACTCTGCTTTCAAAAGAAAACAACAGTTGTTCGTTAAGTTGGAAAAGATTTAGCATTAAAGAATCAAATGTCCATAAACACCTAAACATAGTAAAACTGGGTGAATGGAGTAATAAAAATAATATATGTGTGTGTGTTTGTGCAGCATCTGTGAGTCTCTTCAGAGGGTTTGTTGTGTTGTGTTTATGGCTGATGAAGTGTTTTGAGTTTGGACGAATCTTAAGTTTCCTCAGCTCAGTACAGAAAAGATGACAGCTTTCGGTTCAGTGTGGGGCAAACAGCGTCCCGTGGCCTGAATCTGGCCCTCCAGCAAAAAATATTTGGCACGCTGTAAGATATCTTCTTGTTCACATTCGAACTTTGTAAACACACAGCTCCCATAAATCCCAAAAGTTTGTCATTAACCCCACTACTGAGGCACATTAGAGGAATGAAGGAGTCCGCTGTTGTTGATCAGCCACGGAGAACTCAGGACCACTGTTGCCCTCGTCCTTTAAAAGAGCAGCTTTATCACGTTAGATAAACTTAGTTATCATGGCATTTTGTTACACAGCTGTGCATTCATTTTCAAAATGATGCTGATGAAAATAACGCACATCTTATGCAGCAGCTGGATGTAGGCAGAAGGCATTGTTAGAGATGTGTTTTAGAAAAATTGCATTATTGGACCCTCAGGTTATTATTGAACTACTAATACTTATCATTTGTATATGAATACATCTATTAATTCCCCAAAAGTTCCATTGTCACCATCTCTTAACATTTGTCTCTCTGTTAATAATATGAATATGTAGTAATATATCTGAGTATTAGAACTTGCCAATATTCACCCTGAAGTATTAAATGTTTATGCAATAATGGATTTTGTTAGGATTTTATATTACAGATTATCAATGTGTAGCAAACTGTGAGTCTGATAATAGCAGATTTCTGTTATACAGGGTCATAAAAGTCCAGGAATAGTGGCAGTAATCTCTGTAATATTTAGCTGTGTTTATCTGTGCTTACTGAGATTATTGTGTTGTGTTAAATTCACAAACAAAGTGCTGCTTATGTCATATTTTTATTGCTTTACATTGTTGTAATCCTAGTAGGATAGAACCTTTATACCCTGATGTGTTATATATCTTGAAAATATCACTTTCCACTGGAGTTTAACAATTGCGGATTGTTTAAAAACCACCATTGTTAAACACTTGTTGAAGAAACCTGACTTGGATGCTGAGTCCCTAACTAATTATAGGCCCATTTCAAACCTTTCCTTTTTGTCAAAAGTCTTTGAGAAAGTGGTTTCAAATGAGCTTTTGAAGTATTTGTCATGAAATAATCTTTCTGCGCCTCTTCAGTCAGCTTTTAGGGCGAATCACTCCACAGAAAGAGCGCTGACAAAAGTGGTGAATGATTTTTTAACTGCTGACTCAGAGGCATCATCTGTTCTGTTGTTGCTGGATCTAAGTTCAGTATGTTTGTATTTGTTTGTAGATTTCTGATGTTTTTTTTTTTTTTTGGTTTTTATCTCTGTGAACAGCACTTTGACTGAAAGTGCTTTATAAATAAATTTTACTATTGTAGTACATGGAAGGTTATGCAGCAAACCCACTAAGTAACTTTTCAGTGCCGCAGGCTGGTGTTGACCTCCGGTTAAAGGAGTGGCTGATGCAGTTATGGATTTAATATCTTGTTAACATTTGCTGTGGTTTTGTGGTCGTTTGAGTGTAGTTCTGTTGGGAAAATGCGCGTATTCTATATGCAATGTTATTCATTCATTGCCAGCATACTTCCTGTGCATCATTGAGCTGTTTCACTGCTGCACCCCACCAATAAAATGCTTGAATTTT
This sequence comes from Amphiprion ocellaris, assembly GCF_022539595.1. Taxonomy (NCBI): domain Eukaryota; kingdom Metazoa; phylum Chordata; class Actinopteri; family Pomacentridae; genus Amphiprion; species Amphiprion ocellaris. The sequence goes on from NC_072786.1 coordinate 6,318,503, forward strand.
TCACCCTTTTATTCTTTAGAGCTGATGTTAATGGCTCTGATGTTAATAAATTATCCTATTATGACATTTTGACTGTTTTGAAGCCAACTTTTTTCAAATTTGAACTGTAATTTTGTTTTTTCAATGACAATAATGTGAAGGAAACAACACGCTTTATATAGTTTTACAGTGTTGACAAACAGTACCATAATTTACATACAACATGGAAATATTTGCTCATAAGCCCCTTGCAGGGATTGACAAAACAATATCAATATTTCTTTAAAAAAAAACAAAAAAACAACAACAACCTCACAATAAAAACTGCTATAAATGTGTAACTCTAGCCACGAGAGACGTCCAACAATCAACATGTCATATGTGACAAAAATATCTTCCCCAACTCATCTTTTCAGACTGAAAAGTCAAAAACAATAGAGACAAAAAAACAGAAACAGAGAGTTGAAAACATTTCATATTAGGGTCTGACAAAATGTGGCCAACCGCTGTAGTATTTTTTGTAATGATGATTCATTTCTCTTGTGTGTTCACAGTATTTTGTCTACCCCCTGTACATTCATGGCGTGAATAGGTCTGCAACTGTTAGAAAAAAAAATCATTACACGTTGTGAGTGGTTCATCCTGTAACAAAATAACTTAAATATCTCATGTACAATACAAACACACATTTTCACAAAATATAAAACTGAAAACCATACAAAATTTTGGATCTTGTCTGCAACAGTAAAACATTTCAAACATTTCAATAAAGATACATCCATATTTCATGTTCTGGAAGTAAATCATTTGAATACAGAAAACTGTTATTGAACTACTAACCAGGCCCTGTAGATGAGGCTACATAGCCTGCGGTCTGGAGAGATTCTTAGCCTGTTGATTCATAGAGATCTGTGGACATCAACCGTGTTTGTAACTGGCATTTCCTCCAGCCTACGGCCAGTTCTTTTGTGGCGAGAACAAGCCCTCCTTATGCTTCTCACTGAGCTCATCCGTCCGTCCGTCTATCTGTCCCTATCTGCCTCACTTCCCCTCGTCCTGCCTGTCCTCGCTCTCGACACATACAGTTAAAGAGCGCTCACACTCGGGGGAGTCATGTTCTCATGACTGAACATGATTGACTCGGTGAATAAGGCATTAAAAACTCGAACACACTCTCTGTGGCCGAGCAGCAGCTATAGATCACTGGGCAACAGCTTTGAAACACAATGAGCGAATTCAAAGTGCCTCTGGCGATGGCTATCTGCCATCTGGTCAGATCTTTGATACACAAAGTAGGACACTTGTTGAACTGCTCAGCGTGTTGTTTGTGACTAGCGGGTTTGTAATTTGTGACAGATGACAGATCATAATAATGTCAACGAGAAGAACAGGACAGGCTGCATTAGAAAGTGCAGCTTCAGTTGTTGCTCTGCAGACAGTAATGACAGGAATGTGCCTCTTTACATATACTGCTAATGCATTTTAGTAGAAAACAGAACACAGGAGCAGGTAGGGATTCAGTATGCAGGCAGAGGAGAGTCAACAAGTTGTGAGTATAACAAAAAGTCCTCCACACAGTGTGATATCATTCTGATTTGACCAAACTGAAGCACGACACCCTGAAGGACACCACTTCAGAGTGACCGCAAAAAACAAAAGCTCAGAAAAGGTCGAGGTAACTTATGCACCTCACTGCCAGTCGCTTTGGCAGATAACCAGCTATTATGCAGAGAGTTCTTGCCTCCAAGAGAAGTGCTGTGGGGTAATTTTGTGACACACGTGCCTTCACAGCAGGTGGGTTTTCTCTCGCACAGCAGCTCTGGTCGGTGAACTCAGACCGCTCTCGTTTATCCAGCAGGCTCCTGCCAATAACAGAAGCAACCTGGAGAGGAAGTTGCTACACTGCTGTCCAATTTTCTTTCCCTTCTTTATTAATCACGCTTCATCCACTTTCATGTTCGGCAATTGCCTCCCCTGCCGGCTGAGTGTCAGCGGCGTGGGCGAGTGTTTGAAGTGGGATGGAGATAGACACAGTTGGGATCATGTCAGAAGGTGCCATTTGGCTATTTTCAGTGTTGCACATCGGTAAACGCCTTCCAGACTTGACCTAAAAATAAAAAAAAACAAAACAAGAAAAGCACACATAACCTGAACAGTGTTCCTCTGTCTGTCCTGTTTATCATACAAATGACACGTAATAGCCTAAATCTCAGAAGTGGGCTTCTTTGCATTAACAGCATCAACCTCTCCTGAATATTTAATGAGCTGTTGTGAACTTTGTAACAATTTTCTTCCTGGAAGTGGTCACTGAAACGAGGCACATTATCAAGCAGGCTTCACTTGACTTACCTACTGGGACCAACAAGAGTCAGTGAGGTTGGGGTAAATTTAGCACCATGGATAATTCTTTTCAAAGGGAGCACAAAAGGTAAAAGAAAATTTGGTGGATAAGAAGTTCATGATATATAGGCAGTATCTTCTTTGATCAGTTAGCTGAATAATTAACAGTGAAATAAGTTTTCAAAAAAAATAACAGTCAAGAAGCCACAAAAAGTACTCATTGTGGTTTAGCTGTTAATGGTTTTTGAATTTGTATTATTGACCATTTGTACATATGTGCAATTATCTGCCTAAATAATGCAATACTTGTGTTTCAATATTCTCAGTGAAGCAGCAAAAACAAAAAACTGCCCCACAAAAAAAGTCTGTATTTCTTTAGCATCAGTGTACTGATTTTAATAAGCTGAACTAACAAAGGATTTATTATTAGTGAAGGAGTTAATTATGGAGTTAGTTAAGGGGTTCCACAGGGTTCTGTGCTAGGACCGATATTTTGCACTTTATACATTGCTAGGCAATTATTAGGAAACACTGCATGAACTTTAATTTCTATGAAGGTGACATCCAGTTGTATTTAGCTATAAAACCAGATTAAATAAATCATTTACTCAAACTTCAAGCATATCTTTAAGACATAAATGACTTGGAATTTTCTTCTTCTGACTTCAGATAAAACTAAAGTTATTCTATTTGCCCCTAAGAACCTCAGAAACCCAATTTATCACCAGATAGCTACCCTAGATGACATTGCTTTGGCCAGCACTCCCTTTGTAGTTGGAGTTATTTTATGGACAAAGGATATATCCTTTAACTCACACATAAAAGACTTCTCTAGCACAGCCTTCTGTCACCTGCATAATGTCAAAATCAAGAACATTCTGTCTCAGAGTGATGCTGAAAATCTAGTTTATGCATAAGCTGGATTATTGTATTTCTTTTTTATCAGGATGTCCCAGTAACTCTCTTAAAAGCCTCCAGCTGATCCAAAACACTGCAGCTAGTGTACTGACAGGAACTGGCAGTAGGGATCATATTTCTTCCATATTAGCTTCATTTTACTGGTGCCATGTAAATCTAGAATCAAATTTAAAATCCTCCTTACATACAAAGCTCTTAATGACCGAGCTCCATCGGAACTTAAAGGCCTTATTACACCGTGTTATCCCAACAGAGCACTTCGCTCTCAGAGTGCAGGTTTACTTGTGGTTCATAGAGTTTCAAAAAGCAGAGTGGGAGGTGGAGCCTTCAGCTATTAGGCTCCTCTGTTGTGGAATCAGCTCTCAGTTTGGGTTCATTAGACCTTAAACTCTGCCTGATGATAAAGCTTACTGACTCTGGTGACCCTCAAACACCCCTATGCTGCTTTAGGCCAAGACTGTTGGGGAGATTTTGCACCTCTTCTCTGCTCTCCTTCCTGTTTTGTACATCTGTATGCCACCACTGTGTGTCACTAACTTCTCTTGTCTTTGCTGAAGTTTGTGTTTTGTCTAGTTACTGACCTCACCAAACTCAAAGCGTTATCATCCTCATATTTGGAGTTAGTCTCATTTCTGTCTACTTATTTTCCTTGCCCTCTTTATCCTCACCTTAACCTATCGGGGCAGATGGCCACCTTCCCAGCGCCTGGTTCTGCTGGAGATTTCTCTCTATTAAAGTTTTTTTTTCTTCTTACTGTCGCCAAAGAGGTTGCTCAAAGTGAATCTTTGGATTTGCTGGGTTTCGATCTAGAACGTGATTTTGTAATGTCTTCATTTAAAGCACCTCGACATTGTCATGTCGAGGTTTACAATGATTATGCACCTGCAAATAGGGATGTTTCATTATGTTTTAGTTTGTCAGCATGTTAGCATTTCTAAGCAGCACAAAATACAAAAAAACGCCACCAGTTTTGCAGGTATTTGGGCTTCAACAAAAGCAGAGAAATGAAATATTTGACCTGATGATGGTGCTATTTGAAAATGAATGAAACAAATTAAGGAAGTTGTGATCACTCAGCCTGTCCAGTTTTTAAAAATGCTCATTACGTAGCTCTCCTGTGTTTGTATTTTACTCTAGATAATTCAATCAGGATTAATTATTAATGTCTCCACAGGAAAAGTAAATTCACACAGGGTTAAAGGGGAAAAGTCAATCATTTGCTTACTTACCAGCCAAACTATGAGAACAACACAAGCTATGAAGGGGATGAGAACCAGCAGCAAAGGAGATCTCCGGGACCAGCTGTAACTATGATTCTCTTCCTGACTCCCTGCAGGAGGGAAATTATCGGAAATGTTACTGACTACAGTTACACCTTAGAAATATGATAGTAGGCAGGCTGATGCCCTTGATCTTTATTTATTGAACTTGTAAGGGAGGACTGAGGTATGAGTCAAGCTTAGTCATAGGCAGAGAATGACTATTTGAATGAAACATCTGCACATTTGTTACCTTTCATGTCAAGTAGCATAAAAACCTACATAGCAGCTACGAGATACATGAAACTTGCTATAAATGATCATGTAGGTTCATTAACTATACGAACTGTATGTGTGTTCAAGGTTCCACAGCTGTGTGTCCTTGACCCTAAATCAATATCTGTCCTCTTGTAAACTCTTAAGCTGCCTTTAGCTTTTTACATTAAAAATTAACAATTTACATGCAGATAAATAATGTACCTGGTGTGTGTTGGGGATTACCGCATGGCGGCGGCTTGCATGAGAAGCCGGATGTTCCTTGAGCGGCAGATTGTAAGACGTCTTTGATGTAGTCGAAGTAAAGACCAGACAGTAAGCTGCCTTCCTGATAGTGACACTGGAAGACTTGCATCGCCGTTTCCTGAGGGATCAGACAACAAGCCAGGCTTAAATAACTCAATTAAATACAGGAAGCAGTCCCTGAATGTCCAGAATATTACATACTGCTGCCTAAAACTGAATGACAGAGCTTTGCTGTCTCTCTAAGTGCTTGATAGACACATAATCTGATTTTATCCTCATCAGACTTTAACCTTTTTGAAATATCACCACACAAACATGCATAAATTTAATTTAAACCTTTTTGCACTTAGACAGAAGCTTATATAGAGTGAGAAAAGTTGCTGTTTACCCACCAGTTCTTCGTGGTCGAAGGTGAAGCGTAAACTCTTGAGCATCGCAATGAAGACGATGATGTTTTCTTTGTTGGAGGAGATGGCACCGAACATGTTGGCCAGCTTGCGCAGACTTTGCTCCAAAGGATAGATATTTAATACCACCCAGCACGTGCCAGCCTGGAGAAAAAAAAATGGACTTTTAATTCGATAAAAAATGTAAAGAGTCCCCTATTTTCTGCTTGACTGCTTCACATTGCTTCTTACATACCACTTCTTTGGGAATGTAGCTAACAGGAATCTCATAATCGGAGGGAATATTCTGCTTCTGTAACGACAACATGGGATGGAAGATCTCAGAGTTATAAAGAAACAATTACTTAACATGCATACATAAACCGGAGATAGAGTGACAACAACGTGATATGCATCTCACCAATATTGACAGCTTGCTCACATCATCAGTTATTGGAGCTCCAAATTTTCCAGAGCAGAGATTCAGACTTGTTATTAGACTCAAGAAGAGGCAAGGTGCTTTCAAGATCTGGAGGTAAAACACACAAACATCACACAGTGTATTTACATTCCATCAGATATAGTATCTCTAAAAATAACCGATAAAAGCGTGCAGTATCTTGCTTGAGGGTACAGGCGGTTGTATTTTTGTATAGGACAGCACAACCACTTTCCTCCCCCACGTAGAGGTGAGGCTTCTGGTGTCTTTTCTACGCACAAACACTGTTAAATAAGACATTTTGTAACTAGAAATACCTTTGAGTTTGCATCTGAAAAAGAGCTGCAGTCGATTAATCGATTAGCGGATGCACTGAAGTGTTACTGATTTATAATGTGGATTTATTTTTGGGTGATAGTTTTAGAAGCCAAACAGGTTCCAGCCCTGAAATGTTTGCTTTTCTAACATTTGCAGTGCTATATTGACTACAAATAGGTGATTAATTGCACAGTAAAAGAGGCTATAATAGCATTTTTTTACAATACTTTTAACATAATCATTCAAATAAGAGAATATTAAGCAAATAGATTGATATGTAACTGCTTGGATGCATTCTACCCTAACAAACACTTTAAAAAATCTATTTTTTTACCCCTTTTACCACAATGTCTTGTCACCCCTTTTAAAAGAGAGCAACAGCAGCGTATGGGGGAGTTACTGTGGACCTCTTAACAAATTAAAATTCCACTTAATGCAGCCACAAAGGAAGCCTGCTTTAACATGAGTATTTATATTTTAGCTTCTTTTCTGGCCATTTTACTGTGAAGTGTTGGAATATTATTTCATTGTAAGGAAAAAAGGGTACACAGGAAAGACAGAAGAGGCTTTTTCTGAAATTATACAATGACACTTCACTGCTAATAAACAGCTGAAAGGACTCCGATTAACATAAACTCTAACATTCTGCTATTCAACGAGCACAACACAAGTGGGAAAAAGCTACATCAGCATTGCAACACATTCAGAGGAAATGTGTTAAGGAAGAAAAAAATGACTTACTTTCTTCCTCATATGGAGCAAGAATCCGAGGTTTCTCAAATCCAGCGCATGAAATTCTGTGTTTTCTGTCCAAAGGCAGAGCTCATCTCTGTGTGTGTTTGCATGTGTGTAGTGTCCAAGCGTGCAGTGAAACTTGAGGATGGGCCGGCAGTCTGCTTTCACTTCAGACACACTGCTGAAAGTCTTTTGACGTGGTGGAGAGGCCGCCTACAGGCTGAGTCATTATGTCACACACTGACGCTGTCTGAGAGTTTTCCATAAAACTCCCACGTATCAATTTGTTCGTCAGGAGAAAGTGGGTGCTTGTTCTCTCGGGAGAATATTTCGCTTAGAATATGTCAAGGTTATTCCCCAAGCTGTTGCCGGGAAAAAGTGAAAATGAGAAGATGAAAGGTGGTTCGGATGCTCAAAAAATGCTCTGTGTTGTTTTATCTGATAAACTGCAGTCCTTGTGATGTTATTTTTAAATATTTGGCTCAAAGATGCATGTCTTTTATTACTGTTTGACTGCATGTGTATAGATTTGTGTACAATCTTCCAAACTGAAGCCATGCAAAAGCCATTATCCATGACTGATCCCCATTATCCTATCAATACCAGTCCCAAAGGATAGATTCAGAAACTACCGAAGAGTAGTTAGAAAATGGTAAGTAAATACTGCTGGGTGGAGCATTGGAACACTGTAGGAATGTTGACTCTTTAATGCAAATGAAGGCATTTAGGAGGAATGTGTGTTTTGTTTACATGTGATTGAATGATCTGATTTAAATGAAGACACTGTGTGGCAATCAAGGAAGGAGTACTTTGTTCACTGGAGCTGGAAGTGAAAACGTGACACTGTGAGCAGGTCAACTAAAGCAGGTCACGTCTAAAAATAAGCCCCAGACAGCTCAGGACCCCCTCAAAACAAAAACTCACTCAGGCTGCACGCGTGAGAAACAGCTCAAGGGCGTTCATTCAGACCAGCAGGTGAGAAAGACTGAATCGACCAACAAAAAATGCATACTTAATTTCTGTGGTGTCACGTCAGATTTGCATGAACACTTCAGATGGCATTTCCAGCATGTACTGTGGCGATACTGATAAACAAGTTGCATGGGGCTCGTCAGTGAAGGTTGTTTAAAGAATACACAACATGTTATACTTAATTATGCACCAAACTCCTATTTTATGAGAACAAATGCAGGTAAAAAAGTGTTTATGAAGGCCTGCTTGCCATTTTGTGTCTACATGTAGAAATGGATGACGTTGAACAGGAGGGTATAGATGAAGACCTGATTGAGTTTGCCATTCGAGAAAGCATTCAGGATGCCTACAAGCTGCCGTGTTCAGTACAAACAAACAGGTATGAAAGAGTCTGAACTGTCTGTAAAGTTTTGGGTGCCACTGATTTATTGATGAGGAATAAAGGAATGTTATAAAAGATGTGTTTCTAGCATAAAAGCTTTACTTTGACACACTATTCTACTTTTGTTTATTAGGAAAGAAGCAAACAGTGATAACTTTATGAAGATAATGGCAGCCATTCACAAAGGTATGGTGTCTATTTAATATTTGTGCATGTGATTTGGGATTATGAGCGACATTAAAGACCCCATATTGTGCCTATTTTGAGCTAATTACAGTCTCACCTCACCACAATTTATCTTTCAATTTTTAGGCTCAAAACTGCAAAGATGGTTCATTTTATCACAACTGTAAAACAACTGGTTTTAGTCTTGTTATAAAGGGGATGTTTCAGTTTCAGTGTCTGCTGTCCATGTGAACTTCAGGAAGAAGACTCTCTCTGCGTCTGTAGATTGACAGTGTGGAGCAACATAGATGCGACTGAGTAGGCTTGTAACATGCTCTCTAGGTGATCCTTTTACATGGAAATACCACAGACCGGAACACAGGTTTTGTTTTTTACTCGTGTATTTTGTGAGTTTGTTCGACAGCGCTGTGGTGATAAATCAGTAGCTTAGCGGTGCAGAGGGGCAGCTAGGAAATGGCTCTGAAGTGACGGCTGGGTAACATGTAGTCTTAATAGGCTGTATTTCAATCTCATTCTGCTGTCTGACAGCAGAAACTAAAACATTTGTAAACAAGAATAAGTTAATTGGGAATTCAGCAGTGTTAAAATACTGTTTATGTGAGCACAAAGAGCAGGAGAGAAGGTAACATATGAATACTGACTGAGCTGCACTGAAGCACAACAGGCAACATGGAAGCACAGGAACTCACCCAGTCGTTGCTTATTGGTTTCCAATCGATTTCCACCATCTCTGAATGTCTCTGCTTTGTAGTCTCCACAGAGCTCTGACCTGTGAGCGTACAGTTAAAGTGAATGGTAGCAACATTAGCTGCACAGAAGGCAGAATGTCAGAAGTACACATCTTCATGTCTTACCAAGGGCTGCAAGGTGGCGGGGTGGTTAGCACCGTTGCCTTGCAGCTAGAAGATCCCTGATTCCTGTCCCAAATAGGGCACCTGGGATCTTTCTGCGTGGAGTTTGCATGTTCTAAGTGTGCAGCGCGGGTTCTCTCCAGGTTCTCTGGGTTCCTCCTACAGTCCATAAACATGCTGAGGTTAATTGGTGATTCTAAATTGTCCGTAGATGTGACTGTGAGCGTGCTTGGTTGTTTGTCTCTAAGTGTAGCCCTGTGATAGACTGCCAGCCTGTCCAGAGTATCCCCTGCCTTCGTCCTAAATCAGCTGGGATAGACTCCAGCCCACCCTCGTCAGGATTAAACGGTGTATAGATGATGGATGGATGAATATCTTACCAGCTTCTCCTTTAAACCTCCAAGTTTATAACAACCATAAAACACAACAAAAAAGGATTTTCACCGTATGGGACCTTTCAGCAGTCTATCTACTTCAACACAAACGTGGTATTACGTGGGTTCAGGTTCACATGTTTTCATATCTGCAGGGATGAACTCACTGTCCGTGAATATTACGTTTCCCTGTGTGTGTCTCGGTTGTGTCTCCACAGGTGATGTGGATGCACTACAGGAGCTGTCAGGTTGCGTGTCTGCCTTCAGAGAGATTGACGGCAGGGGCTGGACGCCTCTGCACGCAGCAGCTGTGCAGCCGCGGCCAGAGATCCTGCATGTGGTGCTGCAGGGTGAGAGAGTAAACTAAAGTTGGATGAACACCTTTCATGTTAGAATCCCAGCAGCAGTGGACTGATATCTACTCCTCCTGGTGTGGTTGTTGTTGCTGCAGTGTTGACGTCCACAGATGTGACGCTGGAGGAGCAGACGGAGGAGGGGGACACGGCCCTGACTCTGGCAGCCGAGGCCAACCGGGTGGAAGGCGTCAGGATGCTGCTGCAGCACGGAGCTTCACCGCACAACACCAACGGCAGGAATGAATCTCCGCTGCTCGTCGGTAGCACAACACAACACAAACAACGCACACAGTTAGTCACTCGTGCGCTCATTCATCCCTCATTAACAGCACATCCATAAACAGAGTTATTAGTAGACACTTTAGGACAATGTATTATTACATGAAATACTTTATAAACTTGATATTATTATTATTTATAAATTGAACCAGCTTTTGGCCAGTTTGAGACTCTGCATTATATAATGTCCTTTGTCTGTTTTAACCACAAATCATCTACTTTGCACATCTAGTTTCAAATATTTGCAAATCATTTTCTAATAATTCCTATTTTCTATCATTAACTGGATGTCTAACTGTAACTTCTTCATCAATATTAACCCTTTAAAGGGCACTCACTGAAATGCTCTGAAATTCAAAATTTTATTCCCAGAGTGTTATTGGAGGACATAAGATTTTTTCACTTTTGTAACATTTTTCAAAATTTTAAATTTTCATGTTGAAATTCAAGGTCAGTGAAGTTCCCATATATGGTTCCTTGTCCGTTAGTGGTAAAAAAAAAACAAAAAACATTCTAAGATCTGTATATGTCATCACTTAGCACAACTACTCAACTGTAAAATGTATGTTTTGTCAACTAACCATGGTTAGTTTTGATGCTTCAACCTCAAATATGGAAGAGGACTGAGCCGCAAGTCCGTCTTTTTCCAATTTTGGGGAAAAGAGAAAGTTTGATATGTTCCAGACCTCTGCTGATTGGTCAAATGCCATGATGTAGTGTGCTGTAACGTAGCGTGATCTTCGCTGACCTCACTGAGAGCAACACCATACTAAAGAGTGCAGAAGTTACCAAATACGATCACTTGCCTGATAAAGGGTTAATGCTTTTTTACTTTCTACATTTTGTAGCAGTGAGACGGAGCTCATACGACATGGTTTTATCCCTCATCATGGGCGGAGCCTTTGTGGAGCAGGTGTGTCTCACTAAATGGACGGCGACCCATGAAGCTGCAAAGGTGAACAGTGCTTCGTTAACACTCAACATTCAAGCAAAAATTGCTTTTTGTTTATTTTTTGCCATCTTTTCTCAATTCTTTTCACTTGCCTGCTGTCTCTTGGACCAGGTGGGCTGTCCAGCTATTCTCATGCTGCTGCTTCGACATGGAGCCAAAGTAACATCCAGGGACGGACATGGGGTGACGCCTCTGGGGATTGCAGCTGATCATGGCAACGCTGAAGCTTTGGACATCCTCATACAGCATGGTAACACCCTGGAATGATTTGAGAAACTCTTTGGGAAACACTGTACATGTTCAATCTCTCACTCTCATCAGTATTTTCTGTGCCTTCCACTAGGTGGTGATGTGAACGCCCAGGCCAGCAACGGAGACACAGTCCTGTATGATGCGTCTGGATCTGGAAACTTGGACTGTATCAAGCTGCTTTTGCAGCACGGAGCCAACCCAAATGTAGCCAGCTACGCCTGCCAGCTGCCCATCCACAGAGCTGCGTATGAAGGACACATACTGTGAGTTAACCTTCATGTTCTGAAGCTGTGTGACTGACCGAATGAGCAGCCGGTCACTCTGACGTGCTGGATTTGGCAATATTCTCATGCTGGAAGCTTACTCCAGTTCCCAAAATAAAAAATAAAATGCTCAAGACAAATTAAAATTCTTTTCCCTCTTATTTTGCTGCCAAATTTAACAAACTGTAGAGTAAAATATGTCCCTCTCTCTCTCTCTTTCTCCACCTCACAGTCCTTCAGTGTTTTCATCTGCACAAAGACTCTTCTGTTTATTAGTGTTTTTCAGTTCTGTTGCTTAATAACACTGTAGCTCAAACCACAATCTAATGAGCATTTTTCTCTGTCCTGTTTTGTGTTTTCTGGTGCTGCTCTCTTCCTGTTTATCTCCCACTCCCTCTTTCTGCAGAGCCCTGAGGACTCTCATCCCCATCACCACAAAGAGAGCTATCCGACTGTCAGGCCAGAGTCCCGTCCACTCTGCAGCTGACGGAGGACAGGTCGAATGTCTGGAGCTGCTTATCCAGAAAGGTTTTGATGTGAATGCCCTGCTAGATACACACATCTCTGGTAGGAGCACAGCTGGATATGTACAAACTCTGTGTATTTCTAAAACACGCAGAATCAAGTATGAACACTTAGTAAATGCAAAGGTGGATGTATGCAACTCTAATAAAGTCTTTTAGGTATTTGATTGTGAAGGATCCTGGCATGAACCATTATTGACAAGCGCCACAAACCACTGCTTGTGACATTCCAGTACAAAAAAAAATGCACCTTTGACCCGAGAACAAAGATAACTGATTGTACAGTGTGATGTTTATCTAAAGACAAAGTATGAAATCTCTGCAAACTGATTTACATTCTGCAGTGTAATCAATAGAAAAGAATGTTTGCTATGTAGAGTAAATGGTTGTAGATAATAAGCAACAGCAGCAGCAACAGAAAGATTTTTTTAGAGTGAAGTTTCCTGTTATGTTAGACAACAATAATTTACATTTATAATCCAGTTTCTAACTGACTTACTCTAGAGAACTATGGAGATCTAAGGAAGTCTCCTCTATACTTTGCTGTTTGCAACGGGGATGCGACCTGCGCTGAGATGTTACTGGCAGCTGGAGCAAAAACTGACCTGGACCCACTACGATGCATCTTGGTTGCTATACGGGCTGAGAGGTGAGTGGTAGATACAGTCATGGAAAAAATGATTAGACCACTCTTGTTTTCTTCAATTTCTTGTTCATTTCAATACCTGATACAACTAAAGGAACATTTGTTTGGACAAATATAATGATAACAAGAAAAAAAGCTCATAAGAGTTTAATTTAAGAGCTGATATCTAGACACTTTCCATGGTTTTCTTGATGATAACCAAAACCACTTCAGTTCTTCCGTCAGTAGCTATGGCATTGTGCTCCCAAAAACAGTACTTTTAGGCATTACATGTTTTCTGTCTGTTTTAGTCTCATGATCCACACAGGAGTTAGTACTGATTCATAACCATTGTTTCTGATGACTGCATCCATGCATCTTGGCTGCTCTCCACCAGCTTCTAACATTGTTCTGCTGTCACAGCAGCCCATTCCTGTTGCACAAATTCAAACTAATTTGCTTTGTTTTTGGGCTTGTGGTTCTCCATTTTGCGTTTGATGATTTTCCACAGGTTTTCAATTGGATTTAGATCTGATGATTGAGCAGCCAAGGCATGGTTCCAATGTTCTGGTTCTCCATCCAGGCTTTAACTGACCTTGCTGTGTGGCAAGGAGCATTGTCTTCAGCAAGAGCTGACAACTTCTGAGTTGTGCTACGACTTGAATGTCGGCAGGAAACCACTCTAGACCTTTACATGTGCTGCTGATGACATGAAATGACCTCATATATACCCTGGGAATACAATTAAGCTGAAGCATGTCAAATAGGACATAAAGTATTATGGAATCAGCTGCATTTTTTGTCATGTTCATTGTATTCTTCAGGGAATATACCTTTAGTGGTACCAGGCATTAAAATGAACAAGAAATTAAAGAAAACAAAGGTGGGCTAATAATTTTTTCCACGACTGTATATATACATATAACCTTTCCGTCCATATCCAGGTATGAGCTGGTGCAGCTGTTGCTGTCCTATGGAGCAGAGGTCAACTGTTATTTCCGAGTGATCAGCAACACAGTATTTCCCACAGCCCTGCAGTACTGCCTCAGAGACCCCGTCATGCTGCGACTGCTGCTCAACAGCGGATATCAAGCTCATAAGCACGTAAACCTGCTGTAAAACTACCAGTGCTAATGTGCTAAAAATCAATTTTTGACTTGAAGTGGTAGCAAAGTATTGCAGTTTTTCTGATGTTGGATTCCATGTTACTCTTTGTGATATGTTAAATATTTTAACATTTCATCTCTGCAACCTTCTAGGTGTTTTCAATGTGGTCATGGCAACAGTGAAGGAATGGACAGTTCCTGGACTGACCTTCATAACCAAGCATACCGGATTTACACTCAACCTCAGATCATCTCAGTAAGAGGCGATATGTTCAGAACCATCATCTCAGTCAAGAGCCAGTAGTTACACTTAGTTAATCACACACCTAATCTGCTCTCTTTTTCAGTTCTGCGAGTTTGTCTCGGTGTCATGGCTCACACATCTGGTGGGCAGCGTTGTGAGGATGCTCCTGGACTACGTCAGTCACGTCAGCATCTGTTCTCATCTCCAAAGAATCTTGGAGAGGAGGCCGGAGTGGGAGGAGATTTCTGAAATACTGAGTAACAGATACATGAAAAGAACATATAAAGCATACATAATAAGGTATTTCTGATTTAAATAGCTGACAATTATGTGTGTCTCCAGGTAAGCCTCGGTCTCTGCAGCACTTGTGTCGCCTGGTGATCAGAAGTCGAATGAGCCTGAAGACGCTGAACGACCCTGAAGCCACGACTACTTTTCCTTTCCCTCCCACACTGACAAAGTATCTGACTTACAGAGAGTACGACCTGTACAGTGAGCTCTCATCTACATGAAACCCATTTTATTCATCGCTGTGACTGAAACACTCATTATAAAGCAGCACTAATCAAATTAAGCCAGTCCTCAGTATTTATTTTACACTGACCACACATTTTATCTCTCTTTCCTCAATCTGATTTCATGCCATCTGGACAGAAACAGTAACTCTGTGTTGCTGTTTGGCTTTGGCCCTCGTTCTATGTCTAGTTATGTTCTGAACTGCATTTCAAACTTGTAAAAGTACCATGAACACACATGTCAATCAAGCACAGTTTGTACAAACCTTTACAGGCTTCAGAAGAGGACAAACTGTGCTGATGAAGTGAAAACCCTCATATTAGTGGACAAGAGTGCAGTCATGCTCTGCTGCTTTTCAGTGTGTATAGTCAATATAAGGTTTGAAAGTGTAAAAATACTGTTATTTAAATAAAGCATATGTTTTTTTAGAGTATTTTATTATTTTGTAATAAATAGTGCTATTTTTTCTTAAAAAGTTCAAAGTGTACAACCTGTGTGTCTTTTGGATCTGAATGCAGTGCTGGGCTTAATGATTGAGGTTTAAATGACCAAAGCAGCAATTGGAGTGTTTTGTTCTCAATGTGTGTCAGAACAATACTTCTGAGTCTGATTACAATCTAGTGATCAACCCACAGAAACTCTGTAATGCAACAGCTATTTTTAACTTCCTCATAAACCTGATGTATTATTACTGCACACTAGTCTATTGACATGATCAGTGGTAGCTGGTAAATGTGGGGAGCTGTGACACCACCCCCTTTCAAATACATTCAAATACATAGAGAATAAAGGCTACTTAATCATGTTACACTGATTAGTTGTACTACTTCTCTGGTAGGTCTGTCAGCATTTATTAAAAGTAGTTTTAAAATTGTAGTTGGTTCATCTCTCTCTCTCTCTCTGGATGTATGGTCAACCACATACATACATACATACATACATACATACATACACACACACACACACACACACACACACACACACATACACACACACACACACACACACACACACACACACACACACACACACACACACACACACACACACACACACACACACACACACACATATACATACTTCTGAAGGAGTCAATGAAATACCATTGATATATGCAATATTGTTAGTTATACATTCAGAGGAATTTGGACAAGCTGAATGTTTTTGGTTTATTTTTGTATTTACATTTCTTATATGTTTGCACTTTCCCTTTTACTGCTGTAACAATGCAAATTTCCTCACTCTGGGCTGAATTAATAGCTTATCATATTGAATCGTATCGTCTCATACGTGAGGGGAACCAAAAAACAGGCAACCTGAGGCTGCTCTCAATTTGGTTGCTTCAGATTTTCTTGTGGGTGCAGCTGTCTGGGTATCAGTAGCATATCAGTATTGTTTTCATTAATCTGACAAGGAGGTGGAGCTTCGGCAGAGTTATGTGACGATCAGTGTTGGTTTGTCTGTTTGTCTCTTCGCGACATTACTCAAAAATGGACTAACGGTTTTGGATGAAATTTCCAGGGAAGGTCAGAAATGACACAACGACCAAGTGATTAGATTTTGACAGTTATGCGCCTTATAGTTTGGATCCATGAATTTCTTAAAGATTTCAGCTGTCGTAAATGATACGACTGAGCAACCTTGGAAGACTACAGCGTTTTCTGGGTGCTTATCCAGTTCTTACTGTGATTCTTTATCTTGTTCACACTCACTACTAAGTTCCAATTCTCACACTGCTCATCTGCTTGCTAGTTGACCAGAAGTGCAGGAGAGGCCAGTTTAAACGGAAAGTGTATTACTGAAAATATAACTTGGCTGACTGAACCTACAATCCACCATTTCAAAACCATGACCCGTTCAAAAATGTTTTAGCACCAGCTGCTATTTAACATAATTCTGATTTCACACCATTTTGAACCCTTTTAAAATATCAAATAAAGTAAAAGTATGTGAACAAGTGTCCACGACCAAGCTCTATGTGACTATACTTCAGGCTAAATAACATTGGCAACTTACTGATATCAGACCAGAATTGTGTACTTATTAAGTCTAGTCCTAAAACCAAGTAGATGACACGCTAAGGGATCACCATTACAAGGCGTCCTGAGAGGGGTATTAATGTTCATACCAAACTTCGTGGTAATCCATCCAATACTTGTTGAGACATTTTACTTAAATCCCAAATGACACCTTCATCAGGCTTTTGTCCCTGCTCCATATGTAAAACTACAAAGTTATGGGAGTTTTGAAACATCCAGATCAACAAAACGTAACAAAGGACGATGACACCTCTTCCGTTTTTGCCATTATTTAGGCGATACATTATGTTTATCTTTCTTGTTCTGCATATCTGTTGGGCCCAGTTGGTCTTTTTTGGCCATGAACAAAGCCTCTCCAGTCGTGGTGACAGAGTGCCACGCTGACAGGCCACACGGTCTCTGAGCTCATTGGCTTTTTGTAGCTCTGCCTCACTGAGCATTGCCTCCCAAAAAAAGACGCTGCATCATGAGGCCCACACTTTAGTGCGTTCCCCTCTGATCCCTCTCTTAAGGCCTGAACAGCAGCTGGGGAGATTAGAAAGGATAGGACACAGAGGCTCACACATAAACCTGGCCAGCCAGGACCGATCTGGATCAGACCGGAGAGGACTCTTATCAGACTTGGACTGGATCAAGGATGTCCAAGCATCTTCTTTTGGCAAGAAACATTTTGAGCAGACTCCAATGACACAAAATGTCCTAAGACCTCCAGAAGTCTCGTGGTGGATCATATCTATCGTTGGAATAGTCAAACTGCTTCCATTTGGGTTCTACACTAGATCACACAAAAATCAAGAACTGTTCTATCTGAGTTAGTTTTATTCCGACTTGTTCGTGCTTATCAAACTTTGACCATGAGCTGTTTTGGTTATCGTCGAGAGCTGAGTAAGTACGAAGATGTCGACGAGGACGAGCTTTTGGCTTCCCTCAGCCCCGAGGAGCTGGCTGAGTTGGAAAAGGAGCTGGCCGACATCGATCCTGACGCTAACGTACCCATCGGACTGAGACAGAGAGACCAGACAGATAAGACCCCAACGGGCACCTTCAGCAGAGAGGCCCTCATGAAGTACTGGGAAAACGAGACTCGCAGACTGCTGGAGGACGAGATCGGAGGAGGAAGCCCTAAACCGGTCAGTGATAATTTGATTCTTTTGGGTAATTTGTAAAGTGTGCCAAAGGCAGTGCACGAGTGTTTGAAGCTGTATCAGTTGGACTCACCAGATTACTCAAAGAAGCTTACATAACTTTCCTAATTGCTAAAAGGAAAAACATTACAAATAGTGCAAATCATATGTATTCAGAGATACCTGTTACAAGCCTCATACAAAACAAATACTGTAGTCTAACATTTGAAGCCGACTGATTTTATTGAAACAGGATGAAGAGCAAGAAGAGGAGTGTGTGACGGAAGAAAACAGTGAAGAAGAGGAAGAGAAAGATGATGAAAATGAGAAAGAGCAGAAAAAGGAGGAAGAGGAGGAAGATGAAGGAGAAGAAGAAGAAGAGGAGGAAAGTGAGGAAGAAGAGGAACCTGTAACAGAAGAAGAGGAAGAAGAGGATGAAGAGGAGGAACAGGATAATAAATTAAAACCTGAACCCACAAAAGATCCAGGACCGCTAACGTCGCGGGTCAACACCCTGACGCTCTTGAGGCCTCAGAGGGCGGAGCCTCTCAGACTGACTCCTCCTCCTCCACCTGTCGACCCAAACACGACTGGAAACCCAACTGTTGTCGACGACGCTCTGCAGCGAGCCCTTAGCAACGACCCCGAACTCACAGAGGTCAACCTCAACAATATTGATGACATCTCACAGGTGCGAATACGAAATTTTCACATTTTTTGTTTAGGAATATCTTTGCCGTTGTGCCTGTTATAGCATGTAGCCAGGAAGTGGAGGGATATGTCGAAACTTTAGTGGTCAACAACTTAATGTATCTTCATATTTAGTTCAATTTTGCAGAATGTAGACATAATTAAGGGAGCTATGCTAATACTAAAAGCTAATACTAAGCTAATACCAGGGTTCAATATGTTTTCAAACAATTACCATGTCTTTATGTGGAAACTAACAAGATATTTATTTAGTATATAAATTTGTCTCTCTGAATTAAATATTAAGGTTAAAACTCTAGAATATTTTAGAAAACAGAAATGTACTTGAATAAATTAAATATTTGGGTTATAGTTTCTACAATAATATTTATTACATAAGTGTACCTAACTAATACAAATATTAAAGTTAAGACTCCTCAATACTATATATAAAACGAACCGATTAAAGATTAAAATCAAGACCATTCCATATTATTTGTTCAATACATTTACTCGACAAAGTAAAAACTCTTTAATATTGTATTAAATACCATAAAAACCAGCCACTTCTAGCAACTGACTAATGTAACATAACATTTACAGTAGCATTGTCCAGTAATGTCCAGCAGTAGATTTGCTGTCAGTTTAAATACAGTTGTTATGTTTCGGTACAGAGGTTAAACGCCCTTCTTTATTTGTTGAGTAACATTTGATTGTACGCCATGCCATGTTATTAGAACCAGACATCTCGCTGTGGTTTTGTAATCAAGGCCATAGTTAAATAATTGTTCCAAACACTTCCTGTGGCTGGAAAATGAAGAAAAGAAACCCAACTAAAACAAGCTATCTTCACTTAATAGCTTCAACAAGGTTTCTGGAGACTTTTCTGTAGTTACTCAATGGCAAGTAATGGCTAATTTTAGTATTGGATGGAACAGCCGCCCTTCTGTCAACATGCTAAACACCAGCCCCACTCAAATGTCTGCAGGGATGTTCTGACCTCTGTGGTGCTGCTACTTCTGAGGCTGTCAAGTGATAAGAATCGTCCTGTCATTTGTTTCAACCAGTTTCATTGTGGTATTTGTTCTTCTTTGATACAGTTACAATTATTTTCCACATGCCTTCATGCTGAGAAGTTCTCACATGATCTAATTTACGCCTCAGGAGACTCTCATCCGATTTGCTGAGGCTCTGAGGTCCAACACTCATGTGAGAGTCTTCAGCCTCGCAAACACTCGAGCCGATGACCCCGTGGCTCTGGCCATCGCTAAGATGCTGAGGGAGAACTCGTCCATCATCAGTCTGAATATAGAGTCCAACTATGTGACTGGGAAGGGAGTGATGGCGCTGGTTCAAGCGCTCCCAGGAAACAACACTTTGACTGAACTTCGGTTCCACAACCAGAGGCACATGTGTGGAGGACAGGTTGGTTTCCTTCCCTTCGCTTTCCTGAATCGATCAAACCCATCTCTCATAATCTAACAACACCATGACAGTAATTATCTGTGGAGATTCTCAGCCAACATGATGATGCTTGAAGTTTTAGTAGAAGGCAACTGGACGTCCCTTTTCTTCCTCTTGAAGTTTTCCTCAGTTCTTCTTCTTCATTTTTTAAGAAGAAGAACTGAAGAAGCTTCTTTAATGAGAGGTGAAACACCTTCAAGAACCAAAAAGAGGTCTCTAGTTGCCTTCCACTGAAGCTCCAAAGACATGATAGTAACTATGCAACTACCTCCAACAGGTAGAAATGGAGATGGTGAAGATTCTGAGAGAAAACCACACACTGATCAAACTGGGCTACCAGTTCAACCTCCCTGGTCCCAGAATGAGCATGACTGGGATCCTCACCAGGAACCAAGACCGCCAGAGACAGAAACGTCTGCAGGAGCAGAGGCAGCAGCAGCAGCAGGGGCAACCAGACGGAGCTGTTTACCCCAGAACCACTGCACTGGTTAGCAGCTTTACTACTACTTACATTCTACTACCTTGTTGTTTTCCATCACTGTTTTCTGAGTCTTTCCCTCTGTGAGAAACAATGCTAAGCTGTTCCGTGGATAAAGTGCACACCTTTATCTCCAAAAAAGTTGCTTTTATTCCACTTTTCTTTCACACATTTGTAATGATCTATTCATTTTTTTCTATCTATAGCGAGGAACGCCTGTTTCATCGCCTTACAGCTCACCCTGGTCCTCGCCCAAACTGCCCCGAAGCGACACGGCTAAAAAACAGACTCCCCCTGCTCCACCTCCTCCCCCACCTCCGCCGCCACCTCCTCCTCCTCCCCCACCTCCACCGCCACCTCCCCCCCAGCGGGAGAAGAAAAAGCCCACGAGGATGATCGCGGAGGTCATCAAGGCCCACGAGGCCGGCAGCAAAAAGGTGGCGAAAACAAAAGGGAAGAAGGGCAAGAAGGCGAAGGAGAAGGAGGAGACGAGCAGCATCCTGAAGGAGCTGAAGAGCGCACTGAGGCCAGTGTCGGTGGACCGGAGGGGGGAGGAGGGCAGCAGGCCGTCCACACCAATGAGGTCGGCCCACGATCAGCTGATGGAGTCCATCCGCAACAGCAGCCTCCGCAACCTGAGACGGGTGAGGGACACTTAAAATTTAGTCCTCGAAAAAAGAGTGTGGGACAAACATCCTTTTTCTGACGGAGGTAAAACACTGCCTGATTGTGTGAAAGGTTGGCAAAAACACTGAGCAGAAACTTGTCGTAGTTTCTCTTAGGCCTCAAGGATGTGCAGATGGTGAAGAAAACGTCCGTTGACACTGTTACGTTTTTGATATAATTTATTACAAAACTAAGACAGCATCTGAACAGGCACCATGGTCTGCCTGTGGAGAGTTTCCCAGCCAATATGAATCTCCCATTTGAACAAAGAAATCAGGTTGCTTTTATACCCTCTGGTAAAGGATAGAATTACAACATCTGGTTTGACACTTAAAAACCCTTACTCAAAAGCAATACCCCCTCAGACGGAGACCCTCGACTCTGCATATCCCTAAGGGCCACAAATCAGCTCTGGCTTGACAGTGGACCCCAAAGTCAACACAGCATAGAGTTTCTTGAGCAGAAAAACGCATACCAGTGAAATTACTAACACCTGTAATCAGGTTCACTTTATGGTCCACAACTATCAGGACTCATATCAGATCAGATACTTCAAACGCAATCAGACAAGTACTTAATGCAAAATTGCTGCAGAGCCTCTCCAAAAGGCAAAGTAGGGAGTTTAATTTAGACGAGGATGACCATGAGTCAGCGGAGTCTGAGTCATCTCTGAGGCTGACATGGTTTGTTCCGACTCTACAGTGAAGAGGGAAGGCAGGCAAGAGGCCACCGGTTAGCACTGTGCTATAATCACAATGCTTCTACAGCCAGAGACACAGGAAAAAGCCAAAATACAGCCGAGCTAGTGAAGTATTTTCACCCCGGAGATCAATAAACGAGACACAGGAACAGAAATAATCAGAACAATGCTGTAATTTAACACACATCTGCATGTTAATATTTGAAGTGTTTCCTTTTTTTTCTTTGTAAAGACAGATAAGTATCATCCTCGCAGTGTTTAGAACAGTCCGTTACATTGTTAGAGTGGAAAATCGTCTCTGCCCTCAGATAGCGGGGTCTCCTCCTGTTGCTGTGAAATTCCTGCCACTTAGTGCAGATATTTATAGAAACTGTCCACTGGAGCTGCTTGATAAAAACAGATACAACATGTTGCCACGGCAGGAACCAACAAAACAACACGGATATTATGCATACACAACAAAAAAAGCTGGATTTCGAGGTTTGAAATGCATCCGGATGTAGTGATGTGGTGAGAGAAAATTAACGACAATAAATCTACTTTACTATTTAAAAAGAAGCCACTACATGGAAAATGTGGTTTCAAAACTACACTGTTGTGGCCACGTCTTCGAAATCAGTAGTTTGATGCACTCGTGACTCATCTCCCTGTCTTTCCTAAATTTGCTGTTTGGCCTGTATTTAAAACTAACATCTCATTGTCCTTTTCCAGGTGGAAGTACCACATCATCTCCGATAATGCAAGCAGAAATACAAAACATCATCTTTTATATCACGCTGAATGTGGAGTTTGCATAATGATCATGACGGAGTGACCAACAGTGACGACACCACTGGAGGACGAAAGGTGAAAACATGGGTGTTCAGAGGAGGCAAACCTGAATTCTAGTTAAATATACTGGAAATTTGCACTGCCGTACCGACAGCTTTACATTTTAATAATGTTTCCGATTTTTTACTCACAATAGAAGATGGTGTTTGTATGATGGTTTTAAAAACGAGTGGACAGATTTGTTTACGAATAAGTTTTCTAAATTGTAAAATTGTAAATATGACCTGTTGTTGGTTGAGCTACTGTATGTTTCAATGTCTAAATATAGCCATTTGCTGTTTACAATACTACTCCTCCAAGAACTGTTTGCTTATTCTTCGGTAACTGGATGAGCTCCATTTGAAAGAAATGGGTCAAGCTGTTATGGAGTTGTTTTTATCAGTGAGTCAGTGCTCTGGTCAAGCGCCACTGATGCATATTCCCACTCCGACACATTCACAGGACACCCACTGCAGCCATTAGAGCGGGGCTTTTTGCGCACTTTGAACAATTCACAATGCGTGACAACAGAAAGAAAGGAATAGAGTCACTGTGACATCAATGTGAAATAAAAGTTTCACAGCATCAAATAAAAAGCTGTGGGCTGCTTAAAAGCTGCTCGACATAATGCACTTTACAGTTGGAAGAAATAACACATTGAAACAGTAAAAGAAACCTTTGTTTAAGCTCACTGAATGCAGGGTAATAATATAACGGACCTGTTTTGTGTTATACTTAACCCTGTAAAACCCACTGTTACAGAAATCAGTTGTTTTTTTGGTTTTTTTTTTAATATTACCTTCTATTTTATAATTTTTGCTAATTTCTTTTCTATATTTGTCATATTTTTTTTTCTTTTTTGGCTCATTTTCTTCTATATCTGGGTTTATATCATTATTATTATTATTATTATTTATTTTTATTTTCTTTCTCTTGGGTTTATATCTCTATCTATCTATCTATCTATCTATCTATCTATCTATCTATCTATCTATCTATCTATCTATCTATATATATATATATATATATATATATATAAAAAAAAAATAAATAAAAACATTTTTTGGTTTGCTAATTTTTCTTCTATATTTGGGTCTTACAGGGCTAAAATAAGTAAATGAAACAGCTGATAAGTTGGCAAAATATCTGTTGTAAAGCAACATCTAAACAAATTTTGTTAAAATTAGCTAAAATCAGTCACCATAAAGTGGTGATTATTCATAATTCAGCTTTTAATTTAAATGATTTCTTATTTTAAAGTCCTAATTTAAGTATAAAATTAAATTTCTAAGTTTTTCTCACATTTTTTCCAGTTCAGAATACTGCAAATATGGTTCTTTTCACCACAACTATATAAACCTGGTTTTAATTTTGTTCTAAACAGGCTCTTTGAGTTGAGCTGCTGCTGTCCACAATCGCTTCAGGAAGAAGACTCTCTCTGATTTGCAAGTACGAAGTAAAATCGTGGACCACACAGCAGCCAACATACAATGTCTATAAATAGTATTTCCCTTTCCTTAGAAGTTTTCCCCCTTTGTCGCTTTGCAGAACTGAACTGTGGTAAATTTATTCTGACCTTTTTTGACAAGAATTTACAAAAATGCTGATAAAAATAGATTCCTAGAAAGTAATATGAACTCATGTAAAATATAACCAATGAAAAACATGATTGCATAGGTGTTCACCTCTGAATCAGTATTCCTGGATATAACTACAACAAGAACACTTGTCCTCCAAACACAGCGTCTAGTCTGATGGCCACAAAGCTCACCTTTGGATCTTTAGACCAAAGAGACTTCTTTCAGTTGACTCCAGAGCCTCCCACAGGCCTTCTGGTGGGCTCTAGTCAAGATTCACTACGAGCTTTTTTTTTTTCAACAGTGATGTTCTCTTTTTCCAATTTCCCATAAAGCTTAGACTAGTGAAGAGCAGGCAACGTCTCAGCCGGTTAAGCTTGAACCAGAAAAGTTATAGGTGTCTTGGTGGCCTCCCTCACTAGTCTCTTTCTTGCTCAGTTTTTTAACTGGTTTAGATTTGTGTCTCATTCCTTTCGTTTCTTAATAATGAATTTAACTCTACTCCAAGGGATATTCAGACACTTACACAGTAACCTTTTCATGGAGTTGTTTGTTTCACATGGTGCAGTCACAGCCAAGGTTCACAAGTGACTCCATGTTCCAGATACAGGTGTCTTTATGCTACAATCACTCAGATGATTTCATTAATTGTGTGACATCGAGCCAAAATTGGATGCACCAGTATTGAATTAGGAGAGTCCCTTTAAAATGAATCTATACTTATGTAATGTTGTATTTTATCATTTTAATTGACATTATTTTGTAAAAATTTGTTTTTAGTTTTGACTCGAAAGAGTCCTTTTCAGTGAGTTCTTTCCAAAAATAAACCAAATTAATTAATTGACCATGATTCAACAATGATTCAAACAAGTTCCATAGGGGGTGAATGCTATTTCTAGACACTGTACACAATCGAGAGAGTGAGACCATGACTTTCTCCTGCTTCTAACTTTCTCTCTGAGAGATCATTTGACATGAACATATCATCGAATTCACAGAACAGCTGTTATTTCTTAACTTGTTTACTGCAGAACGGGAAACAGATCTGAAGTGACTGCTGATAGATAGATCGATAGATAGATAGAGAGATAGATAAATAGACAGATAGATAGATAGATTGATTGATAGATAGATACTTTATTAATCCAGAGGGAAATTCAAGTGTAGCCTTAGTAGGCTGCATGGGCTCATTTGTGAATTTTTGGAAATTCAGCTGTGTTAAAAAGCACTACAGAGCCATTTGCCAACTGAGAGGATTCGTAAAAGCAGCACATTAACAAGAGGCAGGCACTGATTGAGGGCGATGATGAATTAGACAGACAGAGAGGTGACACTTGGCGAGGAAAAGGCCGAGAGAATATGAGAGGAGGGTTGACAGATAAGAGAGTGAAAGCAAGAGACTGAGAGATGGGAGCTATTAGTATCAGACAGCCTAATCCCGGTCTCGCATTTGTTTATATGTCTTGGAAGAGTCCCCCAACTTCTAAATCCACAGTGCAGCTGTTCAAAGACAACGCAGTCATGGACCCCAGGGGTGGCAACGAGAAAACTACAAACTTAATTATCCATTTCCAAATGCATACCAGACATTTTTAGAATGACTCCCCAAATTAAAGGCAAGTTGTTAATGTTGGGATAGTAAAAAAGATCTATTAATGTGTTTATCTGAAAGCTTTGAAGTGCTTGAGAGAAGTTCTAGCATCTAAGATCTGAAATGACAGCTGAACTAAACCCTCTGTTAATACAGGGAGTTACATAATCTTTTGTTTGTTTGTTTTGCCTTTGAAATCTCCCTAAAATGTTCCCATCAACCACTGAAAGCACTAAATGGAACATTTTTCAAAATAACTCATGCCAGAAACAAAAAACTGAATCCTCAGTCGTACATTTTCTTGCCATAGTGGCTTCTGGGATGATGGGAAATGATTTTCAGCCTACGTATTGCATAAAAACCCTCATAAAGTAAGTTTTAAGTTAGACTATTAGTTAGATATCTATGCAGGGTAAAGTCCCCATGCTGAAAACTAGTCGGCCTCATAGCAGCTCAGTATGCAAAACGCATTCCTTTAAGCTGAGCGTCCAAACTGTAAAACTTCCTCTTCTCAAGCACAGCACTTTGTCACATCTGTCAAACTATCAATAAGGGAATTTTGCCATAAAATTCTTCCACAAAAAGCAGATCTCCTGCTCATATATGCACTCAGAGTGATCGCTGCATTATCTTCAGATAGAATTCATAACATACAGACTGAAGCACAAATCCTGCACATCCATGAAACTACATTTTCTGTTGCTTGTGCATCTAAAGCTGGTGACTGACATATGAAATCTGTTCATTTTAGCTTATTTTAAACCTCTAAACTCCTAAAATGTAAGAGTAGTGTACATTCAGCTTGTGGTATTTAGCAGAACAATTTCCTAGGGTGAAATTACTGAACAGCATGGCAAGTCTTGTATTTTTTTCCTAAAAGAAACACACACTTTGTGGTCTTCTGCATTTATATCCAGCTTACGTAATGCTGCTTCTATAAGGGCCTTTGGATTTCAGCGTGTAGGTTGGTCTCTATGGAAGCGCTGTATCTAAGAGAGGAAAGTACCATACCTGCTGTAATCCTTCTCATAAGCTCTGCAGCAGAGACAACTGATACAGGGTCAGATGATGAGGACATTTGCTAAAAATAAACAGTCAAGGCACAGAATTGTTGTAGTCATTACATAGTCTATTCTTGCACAGTGACATCTAAAAATACTAGCACTTCCCTTGTCTGTCTGTCTCGCCCACACAGAATTAAAGACTTTCCTTCTGTATATTTCTACTAACAGATTCCCAAAGAGGAGAGGAACAGCTGGAATTTAAAGTCAGGACTGTTGCATCACACATGGTTTCCCATTGAGAGTTAAAAACTGTACTTGTTTTGGGTTCTTTTTGTCCTTCAGTCACCCAGTTTTCATTTCTACCTGTGTCAGCAGATGAAATTGTAGCGATAAGGGGTGTAATAATCCTCCGCTCAGCTGTTATCAGATCTCTCGCTGTCCCCTGCAGGTGATGAGGCTTGCGTTCATCGACTCCCTAAACACAAATACTCAAATTACATACTGGACTGACAAGATTGTGATCTCTTAGACACAATGCAGCAAAGTCTGTGTGCAGGAGGATCATCTTCTTCCTGTACATAATTTAAATGAGCCTTAGCCTTGATTGCAAAACTAAACCAGCAGTTTTATAGCAAATAAAGTTTTATTTCTGAAATTATGCATTCTAGAAACACTCAGAAACATCCATCCCTACAGGACATGAAGGTAAAAGATGCCCAAATAACCAAGTATGTAAATATCAACCTTTTATTGGAGTGTACAATGTAGGAGTTCATTATTTGTCCAGGCTCTTTGATAAGACTTGGCGTCCATAACATCTTGTTAGCAAGTTACCTACAGAAGCTAACATCAGCGAAAACATGGCTAGGTTTTTAATTTCCTCAAAAAGTATCGTAACATTTGACAAAAGAGGTCAGTTCTTACATCAAACAAGGGGCAATTTGTCTCTCAAGACACAATTTTTAAGATGACACAGACACTTCTATTGGACACACTATGAGTTTCTTTATTGGGTCTTCTACACGTATGTTAGCAGTGCTAGCATGTAGCATGTCTGCAACACAGCTCATTAGCTTGTCAATAAAGTTAGTGTTGCGACATGTTTTTTTTTAGGTTTAGAACGACACATACTATTACCCTAAATGACCAAAAGTCATAACTTCAACAGCTTTATGCCTACCTGAATGAGAGGTTTAGTTACTAGTTAGCTAATAGCGAGCTAACTGCATAGATAAATGGCCGCCGCAGAGAAGCTTTGATAGGCCAAAGTGAGAGGGTTAGCAGTTAGCAAACATTTTTGCATCAGTGCAAAGATTTAATGAGACCTTGCATTCAGAAAAAAAGTAGTAAACGTTTCCTCTTACCTATGTTGTCTGTTTCCTTACTGATATGTGATTGCCTTCACCCTAACGAGTCATGTCTTATGATGCTTAACCTGACCCAAACGTTAGCCTAACTAGCTACTATGTGAGCTAATATTAGCATACTTAGGATGGATATTACCTCATTGCAAACGTCTCTCTCCAGTTTGTGGTACTGTTAGTGCAAAAGATAAGATAGTGTTGCTTTGGTTAGTAAGAATTTTGAAAAGTCTCCACATTTGGCTATAATTTAACTGCTGAAATAACAGCTGCAAATAGTTTATATCTTTTAGAGCCTGACAGATTGATTGATAGATTGATATTATCAGGTATTGTCTATCTTGTCCTGAAATGTGTTGATATGAAAGCATAATACAGAAAAATGGGTGCTGTTTCCAATACTGTCATCAAGATCTGCAGCACATGTAGCAGAGCAGATAGTGGTGCAGAGTCAAACTTTGTTTTCTTGTTAAATTGAATACTAGTTGGTGAGATATGCAATGACCCCATCATTTTTCAATATCACGCTAACATTCATATATATAAACACTCAACAGCCAATACGTCAATATTATGATTTGTCAATATTGGCATTGGTTGGGCTCTACTTTCTTACCATTGCAACTATCTTTCACTACTAATAAAGCAGATTTTTTGCATAATTTCCATAACTGATATGTTTAAAAGTGCTGTCCTTTGTGACAAATCCGCCTTTAAATAAATATATATAATATATATTTTTTAGGGGTTTTTAGAAAGTCTGAATCGTGTATGTCAACATAATTGTTTGGTCTTTGCAGGGAATAATTAGCCACCGTCTGGGTTATTTATGCAAGTGATTCCTATGCCATGATGTACTAGTTAGTCAAGAAAATGTTGATACTTGTTAGAAGAATGCCATGAATCTAAAGTTTCTCCGTAAAATGTGTCAGCATTTAATGTCTACAACATGATGAACACTACTTTAACCCTGCTGTTTCTGTACAGTAACTTTGCATATGGACCCATTATGAGCATCAGGTGTGTAAAACTAAAACGTCTTTATTCCTCAAGCTTTACACGATGAATGACCTGATTCAAACAAACAGGCATTTATTAATACTCTGCTTGCTAATGTTAAAAAATAAAGAGAGAAAAGGAAGAAAGAAAAATCACAAATTCAACTGAATCTGTAGTGTGACAAAACAAAAACATTCACAAGAGACAAGGCAGCCGTAACACTGTGGGCTACCTCCATTACCGTATGTAGTGTGATGTGTTAACGGTTAAAAAATGCTTAATGTCCACGTGTGTTCTATGTCATTACTTAAAGCATAATGTATGTCCAATTATGACGCAGACCTGAAAACGTCCTGCATTCATGCAGCGAGTCTCCTCTTTCAATCTGTGCAAAAATATAACAAGACTCAAACTCTGGAGCAAATTTACAGTCCACAGCAAATGAAGCTAAATATTCCAAAAAAGAGCCTTTTTCTTCTTTAAGAAAATATGAGTGCTAAACTAGGATCATTTGAATACGTAAAAATAAACTACAGAGCAATAGGGTATGAAAATAGTTAATTTTTTTTGCCCTCCTAACGAACAATGATGACACGATTAATCAAAAAAACTTTCTGGCAACTTGTCTTGTTGTCCTGTAAGCCCTCCCTTCAATCACTGACCAAAAAAAACCCCATTCATATCTAAGATTCAAGAGACACGTTGATTTAAAATT
Source organism: Amphiprion ocellaris (assembly GCF_022539595.1). NCBI lineage: Eukaryota > Metazoa > Chordata > Actinopteri > Pomacentridae > Amphiprion > Amphiprion ocellaris. The sequence continues at coordinate 6,348,499 of NC_072786.1, forward strand.
GCACGTTAATCTGGGAAAACATGGCAGGGAGCATGTGTGATGGGAGGCAGCAGACATGGAAGATGGCTGAGTAGCAGATGGAGGTTATGAACAGAGTTGGGGACGTGGGTGGAGGAGAAAGAGAAAAAAAAAAGAAGCAAAAAGTTAAAATGAGAGATGAGACATATAGACATATTGCTATAAGAGACTGAGATGTAGCCAACAGAGTCCAGACGAAGATAGAGGAACAACAACCTAAGATGAGAAACATTTACAGATTAAATGAGGTATTGCACAGATTAATAAAAAAAAGCATAAAGGCAACAAAAATATACAGCAAATTGATAGAACATTTACATTTATAATTTTGAAATTAAAGATTTCTTTTTTCTTTTTTTTTTTTTTTTAGAAAGACAAGAACAATTTTTAGTGTCATGATTATCCAGGGGGTTGAGAAAAATCGCTAGTCGTCCCATTCATCATCATCCTCAAAGTCCTCATCATCTTCATCGTCATCGTCCTCATCTGTGAAGAAGAAGGCATGTTTAAAAAAGATGATCTACTTTTTTTGAGTTCAGTATTCTCCTTCTATCATCTTTGACTTTATTTAAGAACTACCTTCAAGCAGGAAAAAAAGTTTCTTGAACCGAGAGGCTTAAAGTGGAAAAAATTAGTCATGAGAACGTACAAGACTGATGAGGAAGTACAGAAAGTGTCACCTGACATTCCCTAAATGACATAAAGTCTGAGCGCCTGCAGCTGGTGTTGAGTAACTGCTGCATTTTTTAAGGTTGAGGAGGGCGGGTGAGCTTCTCAGAGCATCACACTTCAGCATCCAGTCAAATTCAACGTGAAACAAACCCAGATAGACTTCTCACAGCTGTTTGTAGCTCAGTCAGTGACCCGTTTCATGTTAGCTTGACTAGAGTACAGCTTTAAAAGTATCTTAAATGCTTCATTTAAAGAGCACAAATGCGGTTTTCTTTAGTGTGTTAATGCTTTTTGTGGATGTAGAAGGGAAACTGCTACTTATCTGTCTGAAACGCCTCATTTGAAGTCCAGGCTTTCCTGTGTTACTTACTTAAATTACGATATAACACATTTGCATGAAGCCTACTTAGTGGCTAGTTTAGTATTCTCCCAAATAATGAGCAGCTTCCTCACAGTTTGAACATTATTCCCTTGAAAGAGACTCGTCTACTGGAGCTACATCCTGATTCTCAGAGATTTGCGGCTACGATATGTAACCAACGTTGACTCGTCTTTGCCAGGCTGCTGACCAGTAAGGACAAACTGGGTGTTTTGAAGAGAGTGGTTCCAAAAGAGGAGGCGGCAGCAATGTACAGTATAGGAAAAAAATTGTTTTTTAAACATTAAACCATGTAAACTTGCTCAAGTAGACTCCAGAAATAAAACTATAAACCGGTAAATGTCCAGAATATGGGCTGTTTAAATTTATATCATATGGAACTGAACCAGTGTGAATGTCATCCAGACAGACTCAAAACAATCCTGCTTCAAAATAATGCAGGTTGTTGTGGTCATTTTACACAAAAGAGAGCTAATACAACATGATCCAGAAAGGACAGTTTGAGTAATAGATCCATGAATTTACAGGCTTACCAAACTGCACAATAGTGGCGTGGTAATGAGGCAGAAATTTAATCTGAGATTTCACATATTTGATGCCCACTTTGCCAAATGATGCTGTATTACAGAGCATCAAAAGGTGAGTCAGGCTTAACTCTTAATTCTTCTGATGGGCGACCCTGCAGCAGTTAGCATAAGCTGAGGTGCCTGATAAATGAATGGAACATAAAGTTAATTTAACTTCTGCTGGGACGTTATTTTAGTAATTACAGTGTATATAAATTCCTGCAGTTTGCTACAGAACATGAGAGGAAACAGAAAGTTAAGGGCAAACGGCTAATTCTCAGCTGTTGTAAACCAGCAAGATGGAAAGTAGGACAGATGACATCTTTGTAAAAACCAGCATAGTTTGGCATCATATTGAATAAAGAAATAAAATGAAGGTTGTATGTTAGGTGTGCCAGAATAAACTGGAAAATAACCATTCAAACTGAGCGAAGCGTAACAATATTTGTGCTCAATTCTGACTCCAGTCGACTAGTCCAAGTTAAAATTTCTGTTTAACTGGCAGAGAAATCAATGATTTGAAACTTTCCTAGTTAATTTATAATGTTATATATAGTTGATAAGGTGGTAAATGTTGTGTTTGTACGTACCTGAAGAGTGAATAGCTTTGCTCCTTTTCTGCATCACCTCCATCAGGGCCCCGACGATGCCTGCCGACGGGGCCGGGGTGGAAGGTGTTGAATCGGTGTTATCATCCCTCTGTAAAGACGACACACGAGCAGCACGGTTAAAGCAGTCAGAACACGCCGATACACGGCTGATAACGGAGCAGAGGTGTGCGACGAATCAACGCTTACAGATTTGAGTTGGATTCCTTGTCTGATTTGGTCCAGAAGTGCATCTCTGCCGGTGCTGCTGGACACCGGCCTCTCTTTCTGCTCCACCTTCTTCAGCTGGGTTCCTTCTCTGATCTGACTCAGCAGCGCCGACTTGCTCCCGGACGACGGCGGGCCGCTGTCCCCTCCATTGGCCTCCATGGACGGCGGAGGAGCAGGGGGTGGAGGTCCGGGAGGCGGCGGGGGAGGAGGGGGAGGAGGAGGCACGCCGGTGCCGGATGGAGTTGAGGATGAGGGCGGAGGAGGCGGCGGGGGAGGCGCGACTGGAGTCGAGGCGTGGGCCGGTGGAGGGGGAGGCGGGAGAGAGCCTCGGCTGGGCGGGGGAGGCGGCGGGGCGCCCATGCCTGGTCGTGATGGAGGGGGAGGCGGGGGCGCAGAGACGGGAGCTCTGGAGGGGGGAGGAGGCGGCGGGGCGCCTCGGCCCCGGGCGGGAGGCGGGGGAGGAGGGGCCGAGCTGTGGTGGGGTGGTGGTGGAGGAGGACCGCCTCTGGATGGAGGAGGTGGAGGAGCTGAAGAGAGAAAAAACAAGGAAAAACTCAGAGTGAGAGCAGAAAACTTCCATCATTCAAAGGTCACAGTGAAGCTTTGAAGAACGTCATCTCAGACAGCTCTCACATTCACCGACTACAGACTGGAACAGTTGGAAGATCACTAAAGATTTCACAGCATCTCAAAAGTCCAAAATGCTCGTCAGCCCCCCGATTCTTGCTGTGTGCCGAGTCATACAGTTATGAAGTTCAGCCACAGGGGGCAGGCTTCTCATCTGGGTTAATATTATTAGGAAAATCTTTGTCAACAATCTTCAAAACTTAGATGTTAACAAGTTCAAACTGAACCTCAAAACCCCATTCCATGTTTGTAAGAATCATCTTAAAACATGCTTTTCAAATCCATTTTTCAAATCTACTTTGAACCTGCTGCTCTTTTACGACTAAATGCTGTCGATTTACATGCAAAGTTGCTCAGGTGTTTACAGGTGTTGCTAACCTTCATGTTAAGAGTTAGACAGACGTTCAACAGCAAAAAGAAGTTTCACTGCACGACAGTACCACTGTGAAAAGAAGGGAATCTGTCCAACATGACGATACGTCTCCAGCTGGCTCAGAGTCAGCAACTTAAGTCGAATCAAGAGCCAAACAGCAAACACTTAACTACCAAAGTAACTACGGAGACTGTTGAATTGATAGTTTGACTCTACATGCAGTCGTAAGCTGTCACAGCAGGTCATGCACAGAGACCTACCGCTCCACCTGGGAGGACCTGGGGATAAAACCACCACACCAGTTAGATTGTCTTTCACTGACAACCAACCAATTAAACACATTTTCACACGGTGAGCGTCCCATAAAAACACACATACTGTATTTTATTTGGAATTTTAGGTACCAAATCTGGCAGCCGAAGCCAGTAACACCTTTTCAGTGGCATCTTCCCTCTTTTTAATTTCTCAAATCAAATGAAAAGGTTCTGTTAAAACTTAATTCTCTTTTCAAACACACAAATCACCGGCTGCATTTCTCGCTGTGTGACATTCTTACCTTGTCTCCGTAGCTCATTCTTGACAGCCTCCACGCCTCCTTTCTTCTCGATGAAGTCGTAGATGACCTTCGAGGTCTCCTTGTCCTTCAGCTGAGCCTCAGAGATGCCGCACATATCAAACAGGTGCTTCAGCTCTGGGTCCAAGTTATTCAACTGAAGAAATAACACAGAGGAAGACATGATATTTGTTAGATGCACTCACACAGTAGATACAAATGACTGAAGATATAATAATATAATAACTGTATTTGTATAACACCTTTAAGAAGAACATTCACAAAGTGCTTTGACAGACAGAACATTAAAAAGACAAAATGTACAGAATGGATAGCTAATTAAACACTAGTTAAAAAGTTAGTAAAGTTAAAAGGGACAAAAGGGCAGAAAGTGACAACAGAGAAACAAAACAGAACTTTACTTGAAGTCAAGTCTATAAAAGTGGGTTTTTAGAAGTGATTTAAAAGAAGTTACTGATTCAACAAGCCTTATCTCCTCAGGCAGGCCGTTCCAAAGCCGAGGGGCCCGGTCACCCTTGGATTTAAGGCTGCTGCAGGGACATATGGGGTTAACATGTCTAAAATACAGCCAGGGGCAAGGCCTGATCATTTTTAGTGATCAGCAAAATCTTAAAATCAATTCTAAAACGGACAGGGAGTCAATGCAGAGAAGCCAGAATAGGTTAGATGTGATGTCGTCTGTTAAAACCAGGTGCGTTCTGGACCAGTTGGAGGCAGGAGAGTGATTTCTGAGAGGAAATAATAAAATTCTGCCACATAAACTGGGTTATGTACGGCTGTAGAGGCAGAAACCAACACTGTAGATGTTCACTAGGTAATACTGTATAATGAAATGCATATTAATAATCTATTATCTATACATCTATCCCAGCTGACTTAGGGTGAAGACAGGGGACACTCTGGACAGGTTACAGTCTATCACAGGGCTACATACAGTGCTAACCACCGAGCCACTGTGCAGCCACATTGATAATCTAAGAATGATAATGCAATGAGAAGCCATCAAACCATTGTATTAACCATCTGAACTCCAAAACCTGCTACTGAATTTGTTACTGAAAAAAAAAAAAACCAAACCCAAAATCACCAAAAACTCCCAGTTTATCAGGGCCAGAAAGTGTTATCTGATTTTCAACTTTCTGATGGTGCTCTAACTATTCATCTGTAATGCACTGTTGTGTCATGAAAATAATCCAGATTTTTCATCAATATCACTCTTTATTCATAATTCTTTGCATGACCCAGATTCTGTGAAAGCCTAAAAACTCTGCGCTCCTCAGAGCAAGCGTGACGCCATTAGTAAACAACAGTCACATGGCAAAAATTCAGGGATATTTGGCTGAAATGCAGGCTGCTTTTACACAGACAGGAGGAAAGTTCTGGTACAAAAAAGTACTGAAATATCTATATTATAAAGTGCCATTATGTTTTCCAGCAGTTGCGCCACTTGGGGGAATTTTTGACATGTTAATTCCATTTTTTGTAAAACAAATATCCAAATAAATTCAACTTTTATTCTTTTTTATGTTTTATGGCATACAGAGGACATTTTAAGCTCTCTCTACTTCTAACTATGGTTGTGTAGTTTCTATAGAAGTCCAGGACTTTATATTATAGGGAAAAATGAGGCCACAGTGGGTAAAATGTAACAGGAGTATAAAACACCAGGACTCTGCTTTGAGTTCAGAAGGTTAAACACAGTATGTGTTCTATCACTGTGAATACGGTGGGCCAACAACATTTATTAATGACCGCTCAATATATGACATGAAATGTCTTGTTTTAGCTGACCAATATTCCCAAAGAATAAAAAAAAGATTTTAATTTATTCTAATGGAATACAGCTACGTCAGAACTCACCTTCGACAGAAGACTGGTTCAATGTGGAGCATGATATTTATGTAAAGGAGAAAGTAACGTTTCCTCTGAGATTCAAGACAGATACGTTTGAGAAGTGTTGGAATAGTTGGATTGAGTTTATCAGCCCATATAGATCAGACTTTAAATGACATAATATATTTGGGGTTTTTTTGTTTTTCTCTTTTCCTTGCATGTATGTATGTGTTTTATTTTTATTATTTTTATATACTCATTCCGTATCTCTGTTCGTTTACAAAACTGAAAAGCAGTTTGCAGTGCATGTTTCTAAGAAATTGTGCATCTGCTGACCTCTTCATGGAATAAAAAGAGATTTTTTTTTTTTAAAAGCAAGGAAGTCTAACATTTAAGAACTTGGAAGCATAAAATGTGATGTAACAGGGTTGAAAAATGAAGCCATTATCAGAAAAGCATAACAATTTTCTGTGAAATCATCATTACAGACACATTTCCTTGATGGGCAGAACTGATTATCAGAGGTTTGGATTCAGTCAGCAACCATGACAAAGCAGTTCAGATACAAGAAAATAAATATTGTGCCAAAGGGGGGAATCTAATAATATTCTCCCGATTCACATGACATGACATCTCCACCGACTTTGGGCTCCTCAAATCAGTAAACATACTGACTATAGCAGAGTGACTTTGCAGCTCATAATCCCTCATGTTCGAACACACACACGATCCCTGGCTCTATATATGATGTGACCGTCCTCGTGTTAAGCTGTGTGTATGAGCTCAGCAGCTTAGTAACACATTGTGTGACTGACATGTCGGGAGTTTGGTTCAGTTAAGATTTGACAAAGCAGGATCAACTGGCCTGAGTTGGACTTTTAGAAATAAAATCCACCGATTCAATCAAAAAGCGAACGTGAGGGTGAACTTTCTGTGACGTTATAGATGGTTCTGGGGAGACATTTCTAGCCAACAATCTGAAATAGCTGAAAATCAGAGCAGAATATGAGCCATTATGCTGCCACCTAGTGGTGTCTACGTTGATTACAACACATTTGTTCAGAGTTCCTCCTTCAGCTCTTTCGTTATTTCTTATTGCCTGTCATTTTTAGCACAGATTACAAAGAGATCAAGCATAATAGCAAAATAAAATTATTTTTGGACATGTGTCCTGTGTCTAGATGAGGCGTTTAGGTTGCGATGGTGCATCAATGCTCACTTTTTAAACAGCATATTCTCCCACCGTCATGTATTATATAAGTATTTGAATCTAAACTAACGACGTCAGCTACCATGCTATATAAAAAATAACTAGAAGTGGGATTATTGTAAGAACCTCAGGCTTATATGGCAGCAGGATTTTAATTTAAGCATTGATAAGAACTCTTGGGCCAAGAAAATTCCCAGATCAGACTGGTTTCACAAGAGAAAATCAGGAATAAAAAAAAGCTTATCCAGTATTATTCTACACCTGTCAGTCTTCATAAAAGCATTTTATCAGCAACGATTAGAATAGAATTTGTTCTAGAAATGTAAAAGGCATGCGTTATTGGCTCTGTCACAAAACAATAAAGGAGTGTCCCAAGTCTATCTGCACCTGAATCAGTTTACCTTTGTCTCTTGGAGGGCAGATAATGTTTACCCAAGATTATCGAATCAGCTCTAACGGTTTTTATCTCAGCTGCTGGGGTTATTATCTGTGAATGGAAGAGTTAATGATACCCAATTTACAAACTTTAGGAGGCAAATTAGGCTGTCTAGTATCAGTCTTTTATAAAAAATGAAGAGAAAACACATCATAGAAGTGAAATACTATACTTTTGGAGAAATGTATTTGCCTTGTGGACGTATGAGTCATGTCTCTTTCTCATTTAATTAACAGACAAGTTAAAAAAAAGTGGGTTTTGTTTTTGCTTTGGTTGTGCCACTTTTGTCTTCAGGTTTCATCTTGAAAGAGGTTACTTAATGACTCCTTTAAGGACTCTGCAAACTGACCTTTGAATTATTGATAATATAGTCTGTGCTACTTTAAATATTATTTTAGTGTTCCATTATAAAACTCAACTTCTCAAAAAAAAGTGAGATTACGCTGAAGCTCTTAACTTTTACTTAAAAAAAAGCAGTTTTTACTTTATCTACAGTTTCTGGGTGCTAATGATGGAAAAGACATAGGTGCATATAGCTGGTAAGACTGTAAAACTTATCTCTCATGCTTTCGTGAATCCCCGTCTTTAAAACCCCGAGATAGACTGACGTCACCTGTTAAAATCAGTCTAAGTCCTTGAAAGCATTACCTTCAAACCAAAATCATCTCAACTTCATTTTTTCATTTATAGCCAGAGTAAGTCCGCTGACCTGTGTGATCTCCAAGCCGTCACGCAGAATCCGGCATAATTACTGATGATGCTTTTTGGGAATGAGTCCATGGATTATGCAGATGCAGGTCGATTCTGTTCCCTCCGAAATCTCCTTGTGTAACGTTTCTGATGACTCGGGACACGCAGCTCAGCTTAATATTTCGGAGCCGATATTAAATTTGAAAAATCTGCCTGGAAGGTGGAGTCCTGACTGACAAACTGAGAGGCGACGGGCCAAGTTTGAAGAAGGTTTTAGAAGTCACACACTCCGACATGTGCAGACACACCGAGACAAACAAGCACTGACATTAGGGTAAATAAATACTTACATCGAAGCCTGTGTTTGGATCCCATCCTACATGCCCAATGTGCCTGTGGGAGAAAAAAAGAGAAAGAATATGAGATATGATGTGGTAAAAAGGAGAGCTGGACAGAGAGGGACACATGTGTTGCTAACCAGGTCGTCCATTAGTAACCTTCAATGTCTAACCAAACATTACGAGAACTGCAACTGACGCTTTCTGCAGTATTTATCTCACACAGGATTGCACTCTGAATATAAACAGCCTGGATTAATGCAACACCACACGCACAAGTTCACCAGCTCTGGGTCAGTATGTCGTATTTCCATAAGCAACTGAAAACCCTTCAAACACAAAGCTCTTGTGTTGTAGTTTCTAAAAGATTCTGTCCTCATCAGACCCCTACCTTTGACTTCAAATACATTTAATACACTGTTCCTGTTGTGTGCGAAAGACCAGTTAAACCAGAATACACCGAGGTAGCATCTCCTCCTCAAAAGCTTCCTTAACATTTAACGAGTAAGGCGGACGAGTAGCAATTTAGTTTTCACCATCGATCTACAAAGTACGATTCCGTTAGTAAGAAATTAAAAATGGATATCAAGAATTAACATCATGAGTAGTTAGAAATGAAATGTAGATATTTTTAAACCCCTAAAACCCCCAAATCCTAATCCAGCAGGTTTGAAAGGCATGTTATCTTTTAATAATTGGAGAATGAAACTGTTGCTTCTCAACTTTCCAACAGTATTTAAACTACTAATCTGTGTCGTGCTGTTCAGTCAGAAAAATGAGTCAAATCTGAGCTAAAAGTTGTGATATTTCATTGACATCACTAGATTCTACACGTCACATTTAAAAATTAGCAAAAAAACCCTCCAAGATGACAAAAATTCAGGAACTTTCAATCTGAACTTGGCTGAACTGCAGGCTGTGTTTACACAGATAAAGCCAGGTGTGGAAACAATAACAAATTCTACTTAGTGAAATATAAATGGTAGGTGGCATCATCATTTGTTTTCTAATACAAGAAACACCTAATTTAGTCTAACTGATCAATCAAAAAACATGAGGATTCCAGGTTTTCTTAATTTAATATAAGTAACCAAAAAATAGAAGTTGTGTTTTTTTCTTTTTGTATGATCTATCGCTTAATAACTGTTAAACTGCAAGGAAAACACTTCTGAGTTATCTCTACCTTTCTAGCCAAAACTGCTATTGCTTTTTTTGGTAATAAAAATTGTTTAACAGGGAGAAGAGAGAAGGGCTAACCATAAGATAAGTAAAAAAGCTTTATGTTAAAAAGGTTTTGGTAATCAATAATAATAACAAAAGGTCTGTGATTAATTAATCAACCGTAGGACAGGTCAAAGAACAGCATTAACGGCCTCCCAAAGCCTGCCTCTTTACTTGGTGAGCTAAGTGCTGGTACATTGTTAGCTCCCGAGTCGGAAAAGAAGACAGAGCGGTGGAGGGACGTCCACAGCTGGAGACGAAAGAGAGCTCAGTTTCTAACAATCTTATTTAAGTTTAGGGTTGACGTCTATAGGGAAGGTAAATATGAATTTGTAAACTTGTGGTTAAAGTTAGAATAACAACAGAGGGAGTTTAGAATATATATAAAATAAACTGTGCTTTTTATATCCTTTAAGTTTAATATCTGAGATAAATAAGTAAAGAAATGTCAGGAGAGGGACACTTTGGACTAAGATTTATTGCTTCCTCAAATAAATTTAGGAAATCCAGACAAGATTAAGTGCTGTAACAAAACAACACGCAATTCACAATAAATACTAAATAAATAAACACATAAACAAAAAGTGGCATAAGATAAATAGTCATGTAACTGAGAAAAAAACAAACTGGAAATCATTTAATAAAATATATAATAAATACAAAGACAAATCATCAATATAAAAGGGCTGCTGCTGATTCTGGATTACACCTCATCTTGATAGATGGATGTCAAAGGCGTACCTTCTTAACAAATTAGAGCTAAAGATAGACAGATATCACTTAACGGAATGAAACAAAACAATGTTTCATAAGAAAGACTTTTTATTTTTTAAATTTTCATCCAATGACCTCTGAAGAAAGCTCTTATAATCTGTGATTTAAGCCGGATGGATCCTTTGTGGCTAGGTTGGAGAGGCCGGGTTAGGGTTAGCAGTGTTACCAGTTACGTGGTCATGTTGATTTGGAATTCAAACTAGTCAAAGAGCAGTTGCTGATAACTACAATAGCTTATATTGCTACTGATTAAATGTTAAAAAGGTTGACCAAACGTGGTATTTTCATAATGAAATACAGCAAGAGGAAATGGCTACTACATCTGGATATTTCTGCAAATAAGTGGAAATAAACGGGTCCATGCTGGAGTATTGTAAAATGCTACATATTTTAAGTGAAAATCATGACCAGAGTTTTAATTTTTAAGCCCATTACACGGCTGTAGCGCCACCTACAGGTTAAGTGCCACATGCACAGGACTTTATACTGTTCTGTGCAGCTCCCAATATGCTTCAGTTATGGGTCTGTACGCAAACCAGAATGATTTTTGTGACTCAGAGTGGCAAGATGCATGTTCAGCAAAAACCGTAAATATCTAAATTGAAGGAGTCTGAGAAAAACAATCTAAACAAAAACCCACAAACCAACACTGAGGTCAGTGTTTATCCATCAGCTGAAACAAACCCGACCCTGTTAGTGTCTGCGGTGACTCACTGGAAGTTGCTCGGCGTGCCGATGTCTGCCTTCGTCAACCTCTTCTTCTTCCCTTTGCCCTTTTTCTCCCTCTTCTGGAAGGAAGAGTGCACGATGTTGTTCACCTGAGAGTTGTTATGGTAACGCTGAACACTGTTGATCTCTGGGTTTTTGATGTCCACAGTGGCCATGGGCAACGTAGGTCCTGGAAAATTGATGGAGACGGTACTGAAGTTATAGTTTGCACAACAGCACATAGGACAGTTTTATTGAGAAAAAAACTGAGACAAAATGAGTTGTGGGGTTTTCAAAGACACTTATGAAGTATTTTTATACACTCAATGCAAATACTTTCTTTATACTAAAACGGAAACACGTAAAAGTGTTTAACAAGTCATAAAACATGATAAATTGCTCCGACTCCATATGGAAATCTGAGCATGAGAATTTTCCAGGCCAGTGATGTCCTTTTAATTATGTAATCCATTATTTAATGACTATTACAGACTTTGTGTGGTGCAGAGATGACATGAAGAGCATGTTTTTTTAAAAATCTGTCCGTGAGAAAAGAGGCTTAGAACTGTATATACTGTATATAGTATTTAATGTATTACTGACAGGTTATTCTAACTAAATCACAGCAACGGTTAAGACTGAACGCTGATACTAAGCAAGTCTATTTAGGACTGACAGCGTCTCTGAGATATGGAAGCTTGTTGTGCAACTTGTTTAGTCAGTTCTGTGACCTACTATCTTTTACGACATCCATTCTGCGTTCCCATTCATTCTTAAGTGAGTGCACTTTTACTGGTGACGCATGCCTCAATCAGTCGACCAAACTGTCAATAGATATTCTTCTATTTACTTAACCTACACTATCATTCAAAAGTTTGGGGTCACCCAGACAATTTCATGTTTCCCATGAAAACTCACACGTTTATCCATGCGCTAACATAACTGCACAAGGGTTTTCTAATCATCAGTTAGCCTTTCAACACCATTAGCTAACACAATGTAGCATTAGAACACAGGAGTGATGGTTGCTGGAAATGTTCCTCTGTACCGCTATGGAGATATTCCATTAAAAATCAGCTGTTTCCAGCTAGAATAGTCATTTACCACATTAACAATGTCTAGGTTGGATGTCTGATTCATTTAATGTTATATTCATTGAAAAAAATGATTTACTTTCAAATATGAGGACATTTCTACGTGACCCCAAACTTCTGAACAGTAGTGTACATAAAAGGAGGCTTTGCCATGAGAATTAAGAAATGAAAATGAGTTACCAAACTAACAAAACATTAATTAAATACACATTACATTGCATTTTAACTACACACACACACACACACACACACACACACACACACACACACACACACACACACACACACACACACACACACACACACACACACACACACACACACACACACACACACACACTCACACACTCACACACACACACTCACACACACACACACACACATATATAAAGGGAAGAGGATGACTCTGCTTTCGTTTTCAATCTATGAAAAGGAATTGGACTGGATGACGCCATGCAGGCCGACCCACAAATCCCATAAGTCAACATCATAATGCGACACGCAACAACAATCTGTACCGTACAACACATAAACACTGAATTTACATCAACAAGAAAGGACGTCCACCACCGGATTTGCACAATATCACAAGCGTTTTCTCCATGTTTCTCTCTAAGTTTGACAGAACGTATTCTGTCCTGTTTTCTAACCATCACTAATCCAGCTGAAGCACATACCTCCGACACCCTCACTACAGGGGCTTTTGGGGGTTTTGCTTGGCGAAGGTGAGGCCGACCGGCTGCGTCGCCTCCTCACCCTGTCCCAGATACACCCTCTGTCTGGTGCTCCGCAGGTGGTCATGCTGACGTCTAAGAGCATTTTGCCGACCAGGCTGCAAGCTCGCTCTTCGGCGCAAATGGAGAGCCGGGCAGTGGGGTCGGAGAGAGACGGGTACAGTTCGTCCTGAGGGAGAACCAGGCAGTGTAAGGATGACAGGCAGCCACCAGGGCCCAAACCTCCACCTCCTACAGCTGCTCCTCCTCCTCCACTACCCTCACAGTTAAGTTCCTCAGAGGGAGCCGACAGAAAGGTGGTGCAGAACATCATCGTAGTTGATGGTTTGGCATGAGAGATGGAGATCTAGTTCTGGCACGAAGCAAATGTAGAAGATCTTCAGGTGGAATTGACCCAAAGAGAAGTTCTTAACTCCAACCGGGAAAGAAAATCCACGTCTTGTCTTGGTTTGTTTCAGATATGATTCCAGTCTTCAAAGGTGTTTTGCTGAAAGCTGAGATCCAAGACTTTCCGAACAGTACAAAAATATACCACCTTCTTATGGATGAGGACGCTACCGAAGCAACTTCCTCATCAGGTGGAGTCGATATTCACTCTGTCTGAGCTGCAAAAGCAGACATCCAGCAATGCCCTAGGAGGAGAAAAGAGCCACCCAGCCAGCATCCAAAGTTAATTCATCCTCCTCTATTCCCCGCTGTTAGATTAAAACGCTTGCATTGGCTCGCCGTGCCCGTTTCTCCACCCACCTCCTCCCTTTCCCCGCAAAACACACAAATGGATCTAATCCCGGCAAATTATTCTGGATTTAGGGATGGATTTTTTACGTAACCACTAAAACTCAACCATGGCATAATCCCCACATTAATCTCTGGGGGTTCTGAAACATGACGAACCAGTGGGGTGAAAGAAAGAGTGGGAAAGGCAGGGTGACGGAAAAAGAGGGAGAAAATAGGGAAATTGAGACAGATTAACAGAAGAGATGAGGAGAAAGGGCGCTTGAGGTCGAGTTGGTAAGGGCAGAGTAGAAAAAAAACAGACTAGAGATGACAGCGATTATGCAGTGATGGGAAATGAGACCAAGAGGAGATATTCCTGTGGGAGGACAAGGAAATGAGACAATCTGCACACTAACATGTGCTTCTTGAGAAACTGAAACCATGCATGACTAATCCAAGAGAGAAACTGGTGTGAACATTCATATACAAATGCATATTTAGGCTGACGTACGTGCAACAGGTTCCTTTCAAATCGCTTCAGTTTCATATCTCCTGTCCAACTGTCATCTTAGCGAAGCAACATGAGAGAAAAACGATGCCAAGTCAAAAATCAGACTCCTGGCTGCAACTAAAATCCATCTTTAGTTCAAAATAGGTTCCTATCCACCTCTAAATTATATATAGTAGTTTAGGAATGTTTAATTGTGTTGTGGATGACCGTATATAGCAGGGGTGTCAAACTCATTTTAGTTCAGGGGCCACATTCAGCCTAGTTTGATCTCAAGTGGGCCGGACCAGTAAATAAACAGCGTAATAACCTATAAATAACCACAATTCCAAATTTTTCCTTTGTTTCAGTGCAAAAAAGTGCAACTTACAGATCACAGAGTATCTACAAAGACACAAAAAGTTTAGTCACAGGTATCTGGAACTGAATGATATAGTATTTTACTTTATGATCAAAATGACCAAAGTCAGACAAAAAAAGACAAAAAACAACAAAAACATGACAAAATACTACAAAAATCTGACGCAAACTGACAAAAACGAGACATAAAACGACAAAAAAATGAATCAAATGACATGAAACAAAACAAAAAAAAGACAAAAAAAATGTCCAAAAAGTCTCAAAGTGGCAAAACCCCCCCACAAATGACGAGACAAAAAACATTACACAAATGACACAAACAAGGCCAAAAATGACAAAAGCGAGAAACAAAACAGCAAAAAGTAGACTAACAACACAAGCAAGACAAAAATTTTTTTTAAAAAATGACAAAAATAAGACAAAAAACACAAGTGAGACAAAAAGGAAACAAAACGACAAAAACATGAGACAAATGACAAAAGTCAGACACAAAAAGACAAAAAAACAACAAAGACAAGACAAAATATTACAAAAATGAGACACAAAATGACAAAAGAACAATGTGCAATCCAGTATTTACTTTATGATCCAAACAACTTGTCATGGTCTAGAAATTATTTTAAACTTATAGCTTTACAAATTTACAATTTGTAGTTAATATCTTCTCTGTAATTTTTACACTTTGCAAAGTCGTCCCATGCGCCAGATTGGACCCTCTGGAGGGCCGGCTTTGGCCCGCGGGCCGCATGTTTGACACCCCTGATTTATAGCATCAGACCAAAGCAAAAAACATCAGCATCAGCTAAATGCTAAAACATGTCATTTCCATCGTTTACACCTCTACATGGCTGCACACACACAGATACTAATAAGCCAGCTGGGTCACATCGTGCAGCCTGTCAGTCCAAAACCAGTTCATCTCCTGCCCCTGCTGTCTTCTGCTTTGAGGTGCGTCCAAAAAACCAAGCGTGCACACATCCACAAACATCTGTTTAGTCATCGCACCATTAATGAGTGGCAGAATGATGCCACAAAGGGCAGGACTCCATTACAAGACTCTGACATCACGTCATACTTGATGTAATCACATAGTACTGCTATTAGGAAGTTGAAGTTTCAGTTCCTCCGGATTCCAACTATGACTGTGAGCCACAATTATAATTAACAAAGCAGTTCATTGGATTGGATTGGCAGGAAATATGCAGATGGAGTTTGTGTGTATCTACTGCTGGAAAGGCTGTTGATGCTTTTAAGGTCTTTTACGATTATTCTTTCTGAGATTGAAAATAAGAGGCAGAACAAACAGTGGTGACCTGATTCCATACTACAAAGTAACTGCTAATGCTATTTACTGCTTGCACTTGCTAGGCATTTACTACTTTTTGCTGTTAACATCCAAATAATGACCAATTTTTACCTTCTTTAAACTAACACATCGCTAACTTAAAATGACATGAAATGATTTATATTTATGTTTTACTATCGTTCACAAGCATTTTCCTGATATAAGCAGCTCCTAGATTTGTATTGCAGCACTAAAGTGTTCACACTAAATTATTTTTAAGCATGTTTATCTCTCTAATGTGACTGAAACTTGCTGGAAGCTAGTTTGCAATATGGAATTAGGAAACAGCTGTTGATTTAGATGTTAAAAGGTCTTTCTATATATCCTTCGATGCCAGATTGTTGGTGTCTCCTACTTAAAAGAAATCATCCAGAAACTCTACCCGCCCGTCAAAGTGAGCAGATTGTCACAAATGTTTTCTAAAAACCATCAGACACAGGTTTGACTCTGGTTTTACACTTTTTTTCCCTGATTATCTCTTTAGTAAACAGTGGAAAACGTACCATTTGGAGGGTCGCGTCTCTTCTCTGTGAACACAGACAAATTAAATCATTACAATCCTGCTCCAAGTAGCGGGTTGTGTTAATAAGAAGCGACTGAAAGTGCGCCAGATGTACAGAGGTAAGAAAGTTGGTTTGTATTTTGAGGGCAGGATTCGGCGGGATTGTGCATGTGCTGCAAAGAACGGAAAGTTATTCAGAAATAAATTGCCAAGCAAAATGATCCGTTAGTGTGTTTAGGAGACGTCAATCACACACACACCACAGCTAACACTGCATCCACACATATGTTCAAACATACAAAAGCCTCAATAAAAATTCTTTCTATCTCATATTAGACGACAAAATATACAAACACTAGTACATAAAACAGAGCTGGTAGAAGCACAGAGGCTGTTAATTAAGGAGGGTTACTCTGCAGAGCTCAACACAAACACACACACGCTTCAAAATACTAATGGCTTGGTGTTTCCAGAAGAAGCCTTGTAGATTATGCACCCAATGCAGAGGGAAAAGATGAAAGAGAACAATCCATCGGAAAGGCCAGGAAACGACCGGCAGAAAAGGAAGAAGGTGGATGGATGGTTTTGATCAAGCAGATGATGATACGAGTTCAGGATGAGGAGTCAATCATAAATTTACGATGGCATCTGCATGGCTGTGGATGCTCATTTTGAGATCAGACAGAATGTACAAGAAGACTTAAATGCAGCTAAAATTTCTAATTTCTAAAAGTCTAATCGTTGTTGGTGCTGTAAAAAAACACTTATAAGCACTCTTGATGAAGCATTTTAAATTAACCCTATGAAACCTAAATATAGCTGAAAGTTGTGCTTTTAAAAAATGCATAAATAATCAAATAAAAGAGAAGAATTGCTAAATTGGGAACTACTCACTCCACTATTCATATGTGATGTACAGTGTGTTGCAAAAATTATGCAAATTCAAACCAAAGTAAGGATATTTGATCATTGTACTTGTCTCGTGTCTTTAAAAATGTGCCTAAAATATATTGTTTGCATTAAGCGGGTTCTGTTAAAAAAAAAAAAAAAAATTGTGATCTGTAAGTTGTAATGTGTAAATAATAAACTGAGGCATAATTATGCTGAAAGGTAACTTATTTTTCTGAAGAAATTTTAAGTTGCTCATAATGTTTTGTAAAAAGATAATTCCTTAAATGTGAACATTTTTGCACTAAAACAAAGGAAAAATGTTGAATTGTTGTTTTTTATGGGTTATTATGCTGTGATTTTACTGGTCTGGCACATTTCAGACCAAACTGGGCTGAATATGGTCCCTGAACTAAGGTGAGTTTAACACCCCTGCTTTAACTGGAGAAAAGCACCAACAATTTCAGTTTCTATCAAAGTATTTGAAAGGGTTTCTTGCAGCACCAAATTTAGGAAACCTCTGATTTGACAGCTTTAAAGATGATTCTTTTTTTAATGTGATTTCTATCATTAGTAAGACAGAAGTCTGTCGTTGTTGATGTGTTACCAACAGCTGAAAAAAAGAAGAGGATTGTAGATGTGGAGAGGAACAGAAGATGACACAGTGAGGTGAACAGACCCAGGCAAAAAATCCTCAACTTTCAATTGACTCAAAATATAGCTCTCATCATTCCAGTGCCTTATGTACTGAAATTCTGACTTTTTTGCCCAGTTCTGTGTAGTTGAGTCAAAAATGACAAGTTTAGAAATGAATTTGATCTTGTGCTCCCACTGGTCAGTTAATGTCAAGCCAAAATCACTTACAACAGTTGTTAAATAAACTGCAGAGAGACGATTTGGCTTGAAATAAGGTTTAAAAAAAGCATCTGATTGCTTTGATCACAAGATAATATATTTGCTAATCATGTCATTTTTGGAGCAAGTTAGATCATTAGTTAGGTTTGTGAGTAGGTGAGCAGCGGCGGTAAGATGGTACCGGTTTTCCTCTGTCTTCTCCCGATTAGTTCTGTCACATTGCTTCGGAAACGTTTGGCCTCCTCCTCGTTGGCGAAGTTCAGACCCACTTGGCATGTCTGTCAACACACAAAACAACTGAAATTTGGTTTCTTTCATAACCGAATCTCCAAACTTACTTTCCTCAATGCGTCTACAGTGACCAGTCTCAGCGTTATGGCATCAATCAGTGGTGTCAAATACTTCATGGTCTGCTGGAGTCACTGCACCTACCAGCAAGATGTTTGCTAGACATGGGGTCTTGTCATGTGAAAATCTTTAGATGTGACACACAGCTACATTTTCTAGAGCAGAGGTGTGAAATTCATTTCAGTTCAGAAGCCACATTCAGCCAATTTGATCTGAAGCGCGCCAGACCAGTAAAATCACAGCATAACAACCTATGAATAACGACAACTCCACATTTTTCCTTTGTTTTAGTGCAAAAAAGTACATTCTGAAAATGTTCACGTTTAATGAACTATCTTTCTACAAAACATCATGAAGAACCTGAAATTTCTGAAGAAAAGTAAGTTCAATTTCAGCAATATTACACCTCAGTTTATCATTTACACATTACAACGTAGAGATCACAGTGTGTCTAAAAGCACAAAACATTTAGTCACAGGTATCTGGAACTGAATGATATACTATTTTACTTTTAAATAAGACAAAAAAACAACAAAAACAAGACAAAATATTACAACCTGACACAAACGACAAAAGCGAGAAACAAAATGACCAAAATGAGACAAACGACATGAAACAAAACAAAAAAGTTTGACAAAAAAGTTACAAAGTGACAGAAAATGGACACGAGACAAAAAACAATGAATGAAGCAAAACACAAAATGACAAAAAGGAGACAAAAACATGAGTGAGACAAAAAGGAAACACAAAACAACAAAATGTGAGACAAACGATAAAAGTCAGACAAAAAAACGACAAGTAAGACAAAATATTAGAAAAATGAGACACAAAATGACAAAAGAACAATGAACAATCTAGTATTTTACTTTAAGATCAAAACAACTTGTCATGGTCTGGAAATTATTTTAAATTTCTAGCTTTACAAATTTACAATCTGCAGTTAATGTCTTCTCTGTAATTTTTACATTTTACAAAGTCGTCCCATGGGCCGGATTGGACCCTCTGGCGGTGCGGTTTTGGTCCGCTGGCCGCATGTTTGACACCCCTGTTCTAGAGCAAAGGAACAGGCTTGTAAGCAAAGCTGAAAGGTGACTCATACAGGCCTCTCACAGCAGAATTTTAATGACTGATGTGGACATGTTTTCATGCTAAACGTGATCTTCGATTCTAATTATTGATTCCTGAAAGCATCATTAAGACTTTAAAGGTCCATTATGGCTGCAGTGTTCACAATATCACAAACAGGAGCCCTTTCTTTGATTGTAGGATTAGTAAATTTACTGTACTGTGGAAGCAACAGAGTACATTTTGCACCAGTAACACACAGGAGTGGATAAATGTTGTCAACTAACCCTGAGGTCTCAGTTTCATTGGTTGTTTTATTGGAAGAAATGAGTAACCTTTACAAGAGTTTCTGGTGTCAACACTGTGATCAAATAAAACCATTTCCAATCTCCTCACCATTTCTCCCGTGGCATTTTCATGAACAGATAAACATCAGAAATAAACAGACAAAAGTAACAAGAGGACAACTCACATCTCCAGCAAATGTGATGAAGTACGGTTTGGGGAGGTATATGCTGAAGTTGTTGTACAGCTCCTGTTCAAACATCATCTTACCGTCCTGTGGAGAAACAGAAGAACATAAACCGCACAGTTTAGCACGAGGTCTTTATGAATACTACATTATGGTAAATCATCGTTCATTCAGGAGACAGTTGTGCCGTTTATTGTAGTGATAAACCAATAAGATGCAATCATGCAGTATTGCTTCCTGCTTTCTGTTCACCTACCCTGATGTCGAAGACCCTGATGTAGTAGGATCGTTGGGGGTTGTCTTTGACCAGACAGGCCACACCGCAGCATCTCTTGTTCCAGCTGGAGTTCCTATCTGCTGTGAACACCTGGACCACTGCTGACGACAATGTCTGGAGGGAGGGAGGGGGAGAATCAATACAAAGCCTGTGTCTCAAGGATTTAAAAGCTCCATGACATGAAGAGAAGACAATAAAACATACAATAAAGATTGAGAACATGATGAGATTTTATCTATGAGACTAGTAAACTTGACAGTTTAACAAGTCTGACTGACAGATAGCAATGCAGGCTTCTAGGTTCCTGTGAGTAAGTGGACTTTAAATCCGTAAAGTCAATGTTTGCAAAACTCAAGACCTCTGAGCTGCAATGTTTGAGATACAGCAGCAGGTCAGGGTTTAGGGTGAAAGGTGATGAAATGTTGGACTGGGATCCTGCAATCTCCAAAACTCTACAAAAACTCTTCAGTCAGAGGGGTGATGACGGGTTGTTTCCAGCTCCGTTGCCGACCAAAAGACTGTGCAAGCTGTCACCACATCCCACAGCTGAACCTCAAATATCACCCAGCTTAGCTTTCTGTCATCAATGTGTGAGAGGCAAACTGTATCCTTATCATGCACCGAACAACCTTCCTGGCGTGACACACAGTAGCTGCAGTAACATGCTGCGAGCTTCCCAGTGGCTACCACAGAGACATGCAAAGGATAAGGAGAAAGCTGAGATCAGTTAAATCACAGTTTTGCAGCACAGTTGCAAAAGCATGTCGACCAAGAGCACAAAACCAGATGTTGTTGAACAAGAATGACTAAGTCAACGGCTTTCTTGATCTGAATCCCAAAGAAAATCTGCAGAATAAGTTAGAAATTGGTATTCGCCTATGTTCACCAACTGAGAGTCTGTCTTTTTCATTATGCAGAGCTGAATTCACAAGAAAGAACCCGTTTTAAATCTACCTGAGACAGACTTAGTAGCAAACACCAAAAATGCTTATGTTGAATTCTGATTATCCATAGCACATAAACTCATATAGCAGATTTTTAGCTTTTTGAAACATTTGTCTTTGCTAAATAGAAATACAGATCTGATGTGCAGTATGAAAACACAACCACAGTGACAGCAGCTCTGCAGAGGTCAAGTCATTTGCCCTGGAGTCGTTCAATGCCAAATGCCTAACAAGCAGCCAGTCATACGCAACATGACTCCGATAAGAGACAAATCTTCACCGAATCACAGCCATGCTATCAAGGCTGCTAAAATGAAATGAACATGAGTCTAAACTGATTATATTTGCGTACTGTTTTACTGCAGGAACACAGAATCTGATTGAAGAGGCCTGTCTTACCTTGCAAACGAAGCAAAGCACTGACAATGGAGGCGAATTGCAATAATTTCAGCATCTCCTAAAGCCAAAAATCCCCCAAGGACTCAGGCTATATTAAGGTTTAGCCCACACATGCGTTCCTTAATGACAACACAAGACATCTCAGCACTCTTACTTAAACGATATTTGCCATGCTGCCCACCGGAGCGCACACAAAGTGACTCAAAGACAAAAACACAAACAGAGAGACGGAAATAAAACTATGTCTTGAGCTACCGTCATCACTTTTAATCACATTGCTGGTGAAATACATTTACACGACTGTTTTCTTGCTAATGAAGCAGCGAGGTTAAAGGTACAGGAAGACAATATCCGTCAGTTACAGGTACACACATGCTAAAAACACACCTGTACCACACACACAGACATGATCATAGGACAATATTAGACTCCTGCAGTTTTTACAGGTAACTGCAGGGATTTTCTCACACTGAGGGGTCCAAGCCATTAAGAAACACATGAAAGCAGGAGCATGACGAAGGGAAATGCCTGGTGGTGCTTTTTGGGCCTTTTTAACTCAGTTCCAGGAATCACTGCATACTTTGTTCTTTGTAATTTAGTGCAAATGTGTACATTTCAGGGAGTATAAAGAGGAAGAATAAAAATTCAACCACCTCATGGGTTCCAGGGTAGTTTTCTGGTTATTTGTCAGGCGTTTACACTTCTTTTTTCTTCGCTTGTTTTTAGATATGCCATCAGACATCAGCTACAGCGCAGAATCAATAACATCAGGAGACATTCTTGTCCCCAGCCCTAATATTGATACTAGCAACAAACAGGGCTTGCTTCAAGTAAGAATAAATACTACACAGAACTTTTCCATTCTCAGGGCTCGTGTGTTCATTATAGTTCAAGACAACAGACTCCAACATCAGAATTTGTATAATATCTGAACATGATACTTCAGAAATTTCTTGGTGAAGGATGTAGGACCAAGGAAGCAAAAGCGAAAATACAATCATACAGTTAAATGTAAAGGTAATTCCTTCTGTCTGATTGTTAAAAACTGACCCCCCTGGGGAAGTTTTAAACACGAACACTGCATCTTCTTTTGGGTCATTAAGACCATTAAGACATTGCATATGTATATCTTTTATAGACTTGCTTTTATGTGAAGTTTACTTTTAGTTTTTCTTAGTTTTAGTGTTCTATTTTGTATTATGTCCTGTTTATTTTATACGTTCTCTCTTGTTTTATTTTATTTTTAGCTGCCTGGTTCTTTGGCTTGATATCGCATCTCTAATTTTTCACTTCTCTGACTTTTTGATTTTTAATTTCTAAATTTAACCCTCAATCTTAATCTTTAATTTTTAAAACTGCCTAGTTCCTTTGTTTGTTATGATTGCTAACCTAGCTAATTATTCATTTATGATCATTTTCACTATTTATTTTAATTGACTGCTCTGACTTGTCTGCTATATCTTGTTTGACTGTCCGTGTTGCATGTTTCAGAGCTCTTTGTGAACACGGTTCTTAAGTTCTGCTATAAATAAAGTTGTTATTATTATTATGTTGTATCAAGTCTTCATAGGTTAAGAAGGAGGTTATGATTTATTCTGATCTGACAGAATTGATAACAATCATTCGCCTTTCATAAGCATGACTATCCAAAATTCAGAACATAAGCATGAATGTCTTCACTAAACGGATTACACAGAACTAAGGGTACAGCTGAGAGGCCAGCAGCTAACGTAGCCACACTGTATGACTAACATTAAAAGGTGCACAATGCAGCCTTAAATGGGAAAACAGAAAAAAAAACACATTAAAATATGTCCTCAAAGAGGCAATCTGTCCTTCAGCGCTGCTTGTGCAAGATATTTTTATTCAAACTTATATAAACATTGATTTCCTTGGCAGCAATGCAGCTCTTGATTGTTTGGATATAGATCAGAAATACCCAAGACCAGAAGAATAATACGAATTCTGCCTTCACGATGCTGAAACGGCATCTCGGCTCTGAGGCCCTACGGTTTCATCTGCCCATGGAGCTCTGATTCTTCCTGACAGGGCCAAAGGCTGCAGGAAATGGAGTTGTGTCTATGGCGTCATCAAAGGCCGACAACAAACGCTCACACACTGCCTCGCTCTCTCATGGACAAATTCTCTCTCTCTCTCTTGTGTACTTGTTCCAAAACACACACAGTTCCTACATTTGTCCTGACCTGAGATATGATGATGATGATGATGATGCAATCAGCTGTCCGGCTCAAAGTCTGCACAGTCAGAAGAACTGTTTATATTTTCCTCTCACAGAGAACCAAGAGACGCTCATATATTCAAAGCACACTCGAGCAGGAGACCACAAAATGAAACGTTTCCATGTGTAGTAATCTCACACTGCAAAATTTAGGTGACATTTTCCAAATTCCCTGAAAGTAACTGGTGGCAGGTATAAAGCACTAGTTTTGAAGGCAGAAAAATCACAAATATGATCCTAACTAAGCTAGAAAAGCAGACAGAATAAACAGGAAAGATGCAGAGATGCAGTGATGAGCAAAGTGAAAAAGAATACATGTGTTTTACAATGAAGAAAACTTCAAATCACCCTGTTTATTATATATTAAAACACTTTTATGTAAAGGGTGCTAGGTGTCTGAAGTCATATTTTAGTAAGTTAAGTTGAGATCATCTATTAAATGAGTACATCAATAGTTTGATGTGAGAAATACTAGACAGAAAGAGCAACTCAAATACTCCTGCAACTGACTCTTCAACTGTGATGAAAATGTTTTTGGAGTGAAGAGGGTTGCAATTTCTATCTTCCTTTCATGTGAAATTTTTTTGAAGCCGAGTTGACATTGCTGACATCTCTTAAAAGAGCACCGAGTCCCAAGAAGGTGGAGTTTTTCCTCTAACAAAGAAGCGGGACATTGAGATGCTGCTCAGCTGTTTCATTTTTGCTGTTACAAAATCAAATTATTGCTGACAGCATAATTTGAATGTCCATTTCATCTTGGCAGAGAGGCAGAGGAGGGAAAAAAGAGGGAGAAAAAGAGGAAGTATGATTGAAGAATGGAGGGGATTCGGTACAATAAGAAAAAAGTGAAGGAAGAGATGCAAAACAGGCTTGAAGAAGAAGAAGAAATATGAATGACAGAAGAGGAAAAAAGAAGGCATTAAAGAGGTGAGAAGGAATGAGAGGAAATGAGAAAAGGGGATAAGTGGAGGAAAAGAGGAGTAGTGTTCCGCTTCTCCAGCACAAATCACCAGAGGAGGCCGACCACGGGACTTCCTGTAGGACAGGACTGCTGATCAGGCAGTCTGTGCACACACACACAGACACACAGTGTGAACTGGACGCCTTCCACCTTTTGCCAAGTCAGACAGTGCTGCCAATGGTGAAAAACAGCACAAGGAATACCAATGAGTAAAACCAATGAGTAAGACCACTGTCTACGTACCTGTATGTGTCTCATTTCCCTATGAATTTGAATAGCAGTGAGATTTTGGCATGCAAGTATCCCAAATTATTACTAAAACATATGTATGATGTCCACTGTTTCTCTTGCAAAATGAAGCTAATACCGGCCACTGTATTTCTCAGTAGGTTTTCACATACGAGTAATTTGACAAGTAGAGAATTCTGATGTGCAAAAAGCTGCATGTTCATGTAACGCATTGAGTCACGTTCAGTCAAATGCTTTATTATTATTGTAATTCTTTTTATATTTCTATCCACCTACTTTTTTTTTTTTTAACTTAGTACAGTGATTTTTATGCACGTGTCTATACTTTTAACATGTACAGGGGTCCTCCACTTATATCTGAGTTCCATTCCTACAGATTGATGTAAGTTCATTTTCAACGTAAGTCGGAACTCCGGAGAAAATGTAAACAAAGCCGTTTTGTGCATCGCGATATTGATCAGTTCTTCATAAGTCATGAATAACAATGATTTTCATGCACATATGAGTCATTTTACAAGAAGACAAGAGAATATGTTGCACTGTTTTTACAATTTGATGTAATCTTGCCAGTGTTCATCAGTGTTTCGCCCTGTTCTGAGCGTTTTATTAAATCTAATTTCACTTCCATGGTGTGTTTCCCTTAAGGCAGAATTATCGATTTACTTTGATTTTGAAAAAGCCTTTATTCTATAATTGACAGTTGTCACTTCCTGTCCACCAGTTTGATGTGTAGCTTTACACATGTACCTACTTTTGTGGATGCACGGCTCTCTACTTTGTAAACGCCACAGAGGCAACGTCGTAAGTAATTAACTTCATTTTGGACTTACTGGTTAAGTTAAAAGGATTTATTTACATGTATTTATGTTGCTTTAATTCTGTTTTTGTTGCAGTTTTCACTCTATAATGTGTATCAAGATCCACAGTAAAGAAGTCAAGTTTGCGAAAACTCACAATGCATTTTGCAAGCAGGAGTTTAACTAGTTGGATAGCTGCAGCTTTTACATTGCAGTGAAGATGGCACCCATGGAGATGTGAAAGACGGCTTTTGTTTTCTTCGAAGCATCAGAAGAGTCTGACTTACGCTTGGGAACCATAATGAAGGGCAAAAAGTTAGCCAATGTAGCACAATCCAAGGTGGCGTACAACCGGTGAATGTAAATAAAGTCGTCTTATAGTGCTGCAGATGACGTATTCATCCACTCTGCTTGCCAACTAGTTCCACGTAACCACTTCCAACATAACAAAGAAACGCCATAGGTCAAGGATGTGGTAGACCGAGGACCCCCTGTATTACAGTGCTACCTATCATATGTAAGCTCATTGCAAGTTATGTGTGGTTTGCATGTGTCATGTGTCACACATAAATTGTTGCTGTGACACTGCAGTATCTCTTAGGCAATCAATTAAATGCTCTATCCATCCATCCATCCATCCATCGGGACAGTCAACAGAAATGGTCAACAAAGGTTTTCACAGCATTTTACAAAACATGCTGCATGGACAATCTTATTCTGTTATTAGGGCAACATCTCCAGGGCAACTCATGAAGCAATGCTGGGCAAAGAAGCTGCCCAAGCCTTGCCCTGAAAACAAAGGCAGACAAGATGCTTTCAAAGAACTAGCTAGTATACAAATAGGCCTGTAACACCTACAATAAATCCAGCAGCTAAGAGCTATCTGTGCAAGAAAGACAACAGTGCAATGAACTAAAATAAAGGTGACTCTGTGATTCTTACATTTTCTGCATAATAAGTATGTTACGTAACCTGCAATCACTCAGTCAGCCACTACATCACTGGTACGCATTCTAATTAGACTGGTTGGGGAGGCACACAATGTCTGTCTCTTCCAGTCCCCCCCAGTCTATCACACACACTCACACACTGTTTCTCTGCATGAAAAGACGTGTACAAACACACAAGAGCGTAGGACTGCGAGGAATGTTCCTGATTCCACGTCTCTTGTCACATGCTGCGTGATACCAATGCGAGAATGCCAGAGGAGCGCTGTCACTGGATTTTAAGCAGGTTACATAGCTGCGAGGACACACCTTAGAAACCTGTGTGTTCACGTACAAGGAGGAGGCGGGACATCCCACCACGTGAACTCGTCCGGGCCGTGTCATGGGACAGGAAGTGTGGCCTTTTCCAAGCAAACATGCACACACAGGCACCTTGAATGCCAAGAACCTGGGCTGGTCCACTGCAGCGAGTTGAGCTCCGTGGGCACAAAGAGGAAGAGACACTTCTCTGTCGCTCAGGCAAAACCACCTTTACTTCACGCAGTTACAGCAAACAATGATTGCTATGGGGAAGTAGCATTGAAAACAGGCAACCAGAACATCACTATGAAAGTGCAATGTTGTACCATCACGTCATCTTTCACAATGACTAGAGTGAATCTGACAACGAAATCAGAGCAACCTTAAATTACTCTGAAACCTCAACTTTACAACCAGTCTTATCTGCAAATGCAATCAATACCAGGTGACACTGTGGCATTCTTTCCAGCTGATATCACTGGGTGGCTTCAGGGCAGAGCTGCTCTACCACGATGGTGACAGGAATTAAACAATTTACAAAATCATACAAGAAAAAAAATCACAATCTCCCACCCTGCGTCTCATCTTCTGCTGAGCCGCAACACGCTTGTTGAGGAAATAAACAGGTTGGAGCCCCGTCATCCCAGTTTTACAGCGAAAGACTTGCAAGTGCATTGCTGCCTTCAAGGTAGGTGGTGGTGACGACATTCATGGGCCATGGCGAGACAAAGGGTCACGATCGCTCAAAACACTCCAGAGGCGATGTGTGAGCATTGCTACATTAAGTCAATAAACTATTTACTTTTCAGCCAAATGCCCAGTTTCACTTGATAAAGCGATTAAAATATGGGTGTGTAACTACCGAACATTAACTAAATGTTCGCACAGTACAAATTTAATACTGTCTGGTAGGCCAGCATGTACTGATCCGAGTTCAGTACTGTTAGTTTCAACTAGCGCTGGACAATTAATTAATTAATTATAATGCAATTAGCAAGCTGCAAAGGCTGAAATGTAGGGTATATTTAAACTGTTGTCAATGGTTTTAGTGTGACAGTCTTGTTGTTGATGATATCTGAGCTGCACAAACTACATGTGCAGCATGAAGTAAGGCTTTTTTTGTTGCTTGATGCAGTGGTGAAACATGATTTACTAGTTTTGAAAGCAACTTTATATACAAAATACAACGACTGACGATGTGCACGCTCCACATGTACGCAAAAAAATGAGCAAGGAACTGGAGACAAACACTGAAAAGGAATATTTGGCTGCAAAAAAGAATTGCAATGGAAATATTTTGGCTACAGAAATGATGATGATGGCTGATGTTGACCAAAAACAGGTTCTATGCCGGCAGTGTCTTGCAAATGTTGCCACTACACGATGTCACACAGTAGTTATATATTGGTTTTACCATTTAAACCGGCATCACAGAGTTATGCAAGTCATCTGCTGGAAATTCTTATATTACAGATAATGTTGTGCAGCCTTAATATCTGTTGTGATAATTATATAGCATACCAAATTGCAAAATTTGTCATAAAAAGCAGGGTTTTCCCCCAAATCCTTCAAGATTACAGTTATTCTGATGTACCAAACTGAGAATAAAGGGATTGAAAGTCTGCTCTGTCAGATCATATGGCCCAGAAATCAAACATGCAGGATTGAAGGTAACATGAGACTAAGCTCTGCTGTGGAAAAACGAAGATGCAGCTGCAGATTTGCCCCTTAAGATGCCACAATAATCTGCTGGGTAGGGGGGGCTACAGCCGAAACTCAATGCATAAGGAGGGCATAAATATGAGTCAGCTGAATGTTAAACGTCTTACGTAATGTCCGATTATCTCATGATATTGAATCGTGACATTGCACCGGTGATTTTGACTGCAGTCGCTCCGGTACAGGAGGCTACTCCCACCGCTGTCTGGCCAGGTTTAGTGACTGGTAGGACTTTCAGCCAAGTCTGCTCGGCACATTCTTGTCGGTGGACACACTTCCCGAAAACAAATCAAGGTTTAGCTAGCTTATGTAATGCCAGTGTAAGAAGAAGAAAAAAATCACTCCTTTGCCCCGCTTTTCCTGCTGATGGATTTAGCAGCTCTGAACTCTGCCAGCGTCAGGCTGGCTGCTGTTAGTCTGGAGGATTTCAGGTGTGTCAAGCTGTTAAGTTAAGGTCAGGCCTCCCTCGGGCTGGAGCGAAACTTGCCCAAATGTCTGTCTAACACCCCCACCTCGGCTATCAAAACAAACCTTTAAGTTATAAGTGTTTCCCAAATCACAAAAACTGCAGGCCACAGACGAAACCGTTACACCTCTCGGCTAGCTTAATGCGCTTGACAGGCAAGTTAGCCGCATTAGCTTACTTCTTAGCCCGCTATCACACAACAATTTACTGGGGAGAAAACTTACGATGCATTTCCTGCCAAGGTGGTTGAAAAGGGCTTCATTTTCCTGCGGTGTCAGTAGTATCGAACCGACGTTAGCCTGCCGCCGCTGTGGCGGGTGTCCGCTCATTATTGGTGGTCAGTTTATAAAGTATGCACCGACTCTAACTCGCTACGTGAGATCCAAAAAGATACATAAACAATCCCTCGGTCATCCGTGGCCTGCCTCCGACCCCTCACACCGGCCGCTTTTATCCCGGGGGGCTCCGCGACGCTGGGCTGCCGTGAAAATGTTCGCCGTTTGGGAATGTAGTGCGACGTCCCGCTCCTCCTCGAAATAAGGTCAAAATTAGAGCAGCTGAGCGAAGACGGAAAACGGTAAAAACTTTCCTGGGAAGTCCGGCCGCCAGAGAGCCCCCAGCCAGTTCCATCCAACATGGCAGAGCGGGGACGAGTCCACTATCCGGGAATGGGGGTCGCAGATTTCCCAACGGTGTCCCACATAATCACCGAGAAAGAAACCTACATACCAAAGAGTGAGAGTTTCATATTTTGTCTATTTCTATTGATTACACATAGTGTGGTTGAATTGTTTAGAGTAATTTCTGCTAAATAAAATCACAACTCCCAACACGCTCCCCTTGAATATGGTTTCGTCCTGTCCGCCCGTGGCTTTTATGACAGGAATGTGTGCGAGTGCAGAATGGGAGGAGATAAGGAATAAGGTAGAAGAGATAGTGTTCTAATGCTCCTTCTGAGAGGAATTATTGAGCTGAAAATTAATGCAAAGCTTAGCCCAGACTTTAAATTAACACTAGCAAAAGAATAATTACAATTTCCCTCTCATGATAATGTTTCTAAAAGCCTCAAATCAGAGATGTGAGGGCTTTCTTAGGTGATAAACATCCCCTGCATGGGAAATGGTGACCCTTTTGAACTAAAATGCAAACTCCTTTCATTGCAATAAACTATAAATAGCCTATAAATAATATTAAGACTGCTCCAGTTACTATACATAGCCTCAGGGGTAACAGAGGCAAGTCAAACATATGCTTCAAAGTGTACATTTCAGTGTGTCCTCTTTCCAGAATCCTTGACAGCTGACTCAGATGGCAAAATAAATTACCCCCATGG
Organism: Amphiprion ocellaris; assembly: GCF_022539595.1. NCBI lineage: Eukaryota > Metazoa > Chordata > Actinopteri > Pomacentridae > Amphiprion > Amphiprion ocellaris. Next base: position 6,379,255 of record NC_072786.1, read on the forward strand.
TCCTGGATGCACACCTCAGTCTTTAATTATCACCTTCAAACCACACATTTTCACATTAAATATTCTAATCTTCACAATGAAGCCGTTTAAACAGACGTTTATGGGCTACAATCAGTAGCTTCGAACAAGGGCAGCCTGCATGTCTTGTGCATATTTTAATAATGCACCTAAGGGTATTTGTAGCTCTCTGCAACATGCTCAGTCAGGCTCATAAACAGGTGTTGTGTGCAGGATTGCAGTCTTTGTATAGTGATACAGAGGAAAAGACTTTGTGCAATTGCCTTTATTTGTGCTGCTTGTATAAACATAACGTACTTTTTGAGATAAATTCTTCACTGTCCTTTAAATGAAGCAGCTTTACGTCACATATCAAAGTAGATTCATCCCTTTATTTTCTAAATAACTTTATTTAAAAAGGACACATCTCCATGAAATGTGACAAATAGCAATTAGGAGGGGTCAGTGTAAATAATAAATGCACAGTAAGGTTGTATTAGGCTTCATAAAGTCAAATTTCATGTAGCTGATGAGGAAATGTATTCTGATTTGCATTCTGATTCACATGCATGCATGACTTGAAATTAGCTCCTCTGTAATCTTCATGACCCAGATTGAAAGTCTGGTATTTTCATTTTTGGCACAAACTCACGTTAGCGTCATAGTTGAACTAGCATTTAAATTTGAACTATTTTTCATTCTTAAACATTGCTTTCAGTTAAATCGCTGTAGATGCCTTCAAATGCTGAATAACGTCAACACATTTTGGTGTAAAATGTGACCTCCTGCTAAATAATTCCAGCAGAAACTTCATGAAAATTGTATCCAAGTTACTACTACTCCTGTCATCATCATCAAACATGCACTGGTCCATAAAACAGATATTATATATGTTTGTAGTTCTGTATCCGCTTGTTTTTATGTCCATAAATGCATGTGATTGTGACTGTGTGCAGTCAGCAACTCAGGTCATTCAAGCCATTTATTCTCTGGCTGGGTCAGTGTGTGATAATGTTCCTGTGGAGATGACTCAAATGTCACTTCTAACACCTGGAGCGACTGACACTGAACATTAAGCAGACGCAGCCAAAATAGTCTATCTTCTTTTTGCAATTCAGCTGATTCTATTAGGATTTAATGGATGGATATTGCAATATGTAAGAACAGAATCTGCATTTTCCTTTGCTTTATATATTGTTTTGCATCATATTGTTGACTTCAAAGCAGAGACTAAGCTCTGATGATATATTTGAAAGTGAGAAATGTGTCTTTGCTCCATGACATCACTTTGTAAACAGAGCTGAGGTGACAGTGTTCTTATACAGGGTTGGTTCCTGCACTCTTACAATTGATTGTGCAGTTATGTAATGCACCACTATGTGTAATCTCCTTCACTGATTAATCTCGCTCTGTTCTTGGTTAACTCTAATCCTGATCTGGGATTTCAGTTTGTTCTCCAAACCTCACCTCGAGCATACACCCAACATGTCGTTTTCATGCTTGCTTCAACTCTCTGCTCCTCACCGGAGTCCTGTGAAACCTGAAAAACCTGATCGACAGGCAGGAAAACACCTGAGGAAACTCTGCTCCACCTAAAAGACTGTTACAGATGATTCAGCCTGAACATTTGTGTGCACTGAAATGGGAAAAAAAGGCATTTTGAAGAAGGGATTAAGAGACATAAGGGAGGGAAGGAACGAAGCAGATGCAGAAAGATCAGGAAATAACAGTGAGGTTGAGTGAGACAAAGAATATAGAAAAATGTAAGCAGCAAAAAGGAGCAATTAAACCTGAGAGTGAGCTCATTTACTGATCTGATTCCAGGAAGCTGCCTGCTGTTTCAAGATTATGTTGATAACGTGATCTGGTTTTTGATTACCAAGATACAAACCCTGAAAGTCAATAACACCACACCAGTCTTCCTTATTTTGTATTTTTTGGTTCCTTTTCAAAACTTGTGCTTCAGTCGAGTGCGTGAAACCCAAATTTCTCAAAGGCTGTCATAATATGAGTGAATAATTATGTAATTAAGGTAATAAATGTGCTAATAGATGGACTAGTCAGAGAATTTCAGTGATACTGACAGCTAATACTGATTGGTATGCACTTACTCACACAATAGCTCACCTGAGAACAGATACTGTCGCTCCTAAGTGACATTTCTGAGCAATGCTAACAAGAATGCACAAGGTGTGAACATAAGCAGGGAAATATTTTCAATGTAAATGCGAGTTTAAGTGTCCGTAAGTGTGTGTGTGTAGTGTTTAACATGTGCACACACATGAATGTGTATTGAAAAAAAGGGTAAACTCTACATTACCTCTTTGTAGTTTAATGCTAATGCTGTGTGTGTTTTGGGGGTTATTCATTAGCTTCTGGTACGACCCTTTGTAACATTACATTTGACCCAGTTTCCGCAACAAAAGAGAATAGAGGTTATGAGAGATCGAGGGAAGAGGACAACATGAATATTGTATTTTGGATTTGTGGAGAAAGACATTCCCTACAGGCCTCTTCATGAATATTTAATAGAGTCGGCCTTTTCCGCATCTCCTCCGAATGTTCGACAACGTGGATTGTTTTGGAAATGTCATGGCCGGGTCAGCTAAAATAAAATATATTCAAAAATATATTCAAGAGGTGCATTTGTGATTAGTGATTATATGATTATGGAGATCTGCATGCACAAACATATACAGTATATATATATATATATATATATATATATATATATATATATATATTAGATAGATAGATAGATAGATAGATAGATAGATAGATAGATAGATAGATAGATAGATAGATAGATAGATAGATAGATAGATAGATAGATAGATATTTTATTAATCCCAAGGGAAATTCAGGTAGGTTAACAGATGGATAATATTAACAAAAATATATTATTGTTATTATTAAAAGATGATGGCGCAAGTTTGCTATTGAGGAAGTTTGTATCAAACAAGGTGCCCTTCATACTACTCAGTACCCTTGAAGTTGCTCTCAGGTTCAAAAAGGTTGGTGACCCCTGCATTAGACCAAACCATCAACTACATCACATATTAAATATGTTGTTGTAGTGTGATATCAGAAGATCCATGGTTCGCAGCCTGGCAAGGGCTTGGGATCTTTGTGCATGGAGTTTGCATGTTCTCCTTGTGCATGTCTGGGATTTCTCCAGCTTCCTCCCACAGTCCAAAAGCATGCTGAGGTTAACTGGTGATTATATATTGTCTGTAGGTGTGAATATGAGTGTGAATTGTTTTTCTCTGTATGTATCCCTGTGATAGACTGGTGATCTGTCCAGGGTGTCTCCTGCCTTCGCCCGAGTCAGCTGGGATAGATTCCAGCCCCCCGCAACCCTAATGAGGATTAAGCAGTGTATAGATGATGGATGGATACTGTGGTATTTTTCACTATCGGTTTGCTCCTCATTAGGAAAATTCCCACATTAACACAGCTGTTGTCACCACTATTGAGAGATGAGGTGAACCATTTGTGTAGCTAAACCACAAGATGGCAACATTGCACTGAATATTACATTCATTGCTGAACCAATTTACATTTGCCCAACTTGTATATTTGCCTGAACACAGCCTACATTCTGTTATTCTGAATATGTTGCATAAATACACTGTAACTTCAGCAGCAGAGCAAAGACGGAGGTGAGAGGTGAAGCACAAATGTTTTTCTGCTTCAACAACAGAGTTTTCAGTGCTGCAGTGTCCTTGTTTGGAAAGAAAACAATGCAGTTCGAGCAGCTGTTCAAGTCATTATTAGACGTGTACTTAAGGTTTATTGGTTGGGACTTCCTTTAAATGCCAATGACCTCAGAACAAGGAAATCTTCCGTGTTTGTTTTGCCAGTGTGTAAACCGTACCTGAAATCTACTGACTGACCACACAGTGTCCACACATCAAGGATGTCAGAATAGATAAGAATAGTGACAAAAAATATGGCTATGTTGCATCAAAACACAAAACATTGTCATTTTGTATAATCTAATCTAATCCAATTAATATGAATCATAATACTCAAAATAAACGCTTTTAAATACCCAACATGTTCAGTTCCACTCATCCGTGTTGAGACTTCCTCAGTGCAATTAGAAGCAAAGGGTGAAGAGTCGCCAGAGAATCTTCAGAAAAGAAGACGACATGACCAGCCTGATGTCAACAAAGAGTTTAACTCTCAATCCTTTCTGCTGGGACGTGTTCGGCAGAGCAGACAACAAATTCTACTAAACCAGGTAGAAGAACTGAAGGCTGAGCTGCACAGAGCTCAACAAGAAATTGTCTTTTTGGAGACAAAAACATAGAACTCTGTGAAAACAATGTGGTTCAGAAGCACAAGACCGAGCAGCTCAGTGAACACACCGTCAACCAAGAGGCCAAGATTCAGCAGCTGTCTGAAAATACAGCTAATTGGGATGCTGAGGTCCAGCAGATGACTGAAACCACGGCCAATCAGGATCTGAGGATCCAGCAGATCTCTGCCTTCTTCACAGCTGAGGAAGGAGAGAACAAAACTCTGGGGGGTCAAATAAAATATTTGTCCATTGAGCTTGACAAATCCAAGAAGTCAACCAATGACTGGAAGGATGTGTGTCACAGAGAAAGAGATCTGCATGCAGAGAACAAGAAACAGAAGATGGATCTGGAGAAGCAGCTGGATGCTACAACTAAGCAGCTCCATGAGCTGAATCTCAGAGGGCTGACGGCTGATGAAAAGAAGCAGCTGAGGACGGAGTTCAATGAGCTGCAAGCTCCAACGATCTCACGGGACGCTGCTCAAAGAACAACAGGAGCAACAACCACAGAGAGAAATGTGGTCGCTGCAGCAAAGTGTCTCTGAGCAGACTGAGCTCATCAAAAGTCTGCTGGCTGAGCAGCATCACATGAGCAATAAGACACTGAGAGGTCCTTCCAGCAGGAGATGTAAGAGCTTAAATATCAGCTCCACCTACAGAGCTCTCCAGATGCTGAGGACGACAGCATTCAGCCTGAGATTATCCAGCTGGAAGAACATGTGGATTATCTAAACCAGGAGTTGGAGCAGATGCAGGCCTGGGCTGAGGAGCAGAATGATCTGCTCCAGAAACAGAAAGCAAAGAAAGAGCAGAACTACAGCACTGAGAAGCAGCCTGACAAACAAACGATGTCTGGATGCAACCAGAAAACCCAAAAGAACATGGCTCAAGAAAATAACAACAAAATAAAATGAAGAAGAGAAAATAACAAAGAGCCATCAATACAACAGGGTTTGTCTTCAGCAGCATCCTGACAAAGAAGATCGTCTCTGGAAAAAAGAACATCTGGATGCAAGCAAAAAATCCAACAGAACATGGCTTCAGAAAAAAAAGAAAAGAACAAAGAAAAAAACATTAGACTACCTCTCCAGCTCCGTACATATGAAATACATAACTGGATGAAGAGATAGTCTCTTCCCTCAGAGAACCAATGTTACAATAACCGTACCTTGTTTTTGATTAAAGACAAGAAGTAAAACAGCGGCCGTAAAATGAAACTGTTCCTTCTCTGTCTCTTCTGCTAAAGGACAGTACTGTTACTCAGAAAAATCAGCGCAAGGTCATGTTGTTTGTGGGTACATCTATTTTAAATGGCCACATTCTACGTTGCCATGATTTCTGATCATCAAAAACTAACAAACAAATGCTGCATTTCTGACAATGCCATATGGGGGAATGAGCAGCCTTGGCGGAGTATTGCACTCTCTGACTGCTCTTCTTGTTTAGGTATTTATTTTTACAGTGTGGTCTATTTTCTCCAGATATAATTTGATATATGTAAAGTGAATGTTACACTGTAAGTAGGTCATTGACACATTTTGGTCCTTTAATCATGATTAAACAGCTTCGAACACAAACACACACAGGAACACACACAACACCCTCCTAAAAGCGGCTAGTGGGGTCAGAGGTCACGGTCCAAGCGGTCACACGGTGCCACCAACATGTGAAACAACCACCAACAAATGGTGTGTTACACGTGCCTGAGCAGACACATAAACACCTGAAGTAAACAGACAGTAAACAGACCAGTGTTTACAAGTATTTCCAAATCAAAATTGCTGTCTTTTTTTTTTTTTTTAATATATATTTCCAGCTATTTTGTCTGTAAATTTTAACTCTTTGTGGCAGATGTCAGTTTTAAATATACCTATTCTCATGGAAAAGTTATTAATGACATCAGCACACAGCTCCTCTCTTCCCACTTGGGTGTCAAACTCTGCTGTCTCCTAACTGCAGGGGAGAATGTGAGGTCACTGACTGATAGCATTAACATGTTATGCAATGTATTTATTTATTCTTTTACCACAAGCTTGCTTGAATCCAGAAATCTCCTGCATATTGTACATGTAATGGTCTGGGATCCCCTTTTTCTCTTGCAGTACCAGGTTGTTAAAATAACTTGATTGAATGGGTCTTAATGGATCCATGAGCCTCACTTTAAATGACATCACTGTGCCGTTTGTTGCTGTATATTGCTTTGTTTACCTGATTGTAGGTGACAAGCGGCAGCATCAACACCAGCACCAGCAAGTTACAGCATCGATGCCCTGCTGTGCTGTGAAACACTGCACGCTCCATAACCTCACACCCAGGTGTCTTCCTCCTCTGCTCCAAGACAAACTTGGCAGAGTGTGATCAAAATAAGACGTTTCACTGAGGCAAACAACAGGGAGCAGAGAGCATCCTGCTTCTCCTCCTCTTTCACCCTCCTGGACATGCACCTCCGTTATATCACTTTGTAGGGACATCCTCACTCTGCGTGTGCCGGTCAACACGTCAAGACATCTTATGCTGGGACAGATAGGCTGAAGGCATGTCCAGGTATTGTGTCTGATGGTTTTTTTTTTTTTTTTGTCTTGATTAAGAATGCCTACATAGTAGAAATCAGTTTGCATTAGAGATAGCAGGCCCTGGTGTTTTTGGCAAAGCTTGGACTCAGAAAGCAGATTGGATTCAAATTTTGGGAATTTGTGTGTTATTTGGGGGGAGGGAAACTCTCAATTTATGCTGTAACTGACACCTGTAGTGGGATTAAAGATTTCAGGTTAGACTTGGCAGCTTTGCAGCAATAGGATGTGCCATGAAATGCTCAGGAATTATATAAATGCACTCAAACAACAAGAAACAACATAATTGTCTCTATGTGAAGTCTGTCATTTGCATGCTTTTTCACAGTGTATAGTGTAATTCTTTTTAAAAAGCAAAACAAAACAAAACAAAAAAAGCAGTAATACTATCAAATAATGGAAATATAACTGTCTAAAAAATTAAATTAATTTTCCATATTTAAAATAAGTTTTGCAGTTTTAAATTGCATGTTCTTATTTAAAAATCAAGGCTACAAAATGTATAAAAAATATATATGTATGCATGTATGTGTATATATATATATTATATACATATAATTGTATATACATATCATTATATTGTTATATATAAATATTTAAAGGTAATTATCAAAATTGCATCTACTTTTAGAAAAATATTTACGATATTAAACTTGAATGCTTTTATCTAATAAATAAATAAAATACATATTTATGAAATTGCTTAATGCAAATATATTTGAATAGCATCTTTTTCTTTAAATTTGTGTGTAGTTATGTATTTACTGTTACAGGTTTTCAATGGTACTTTACACAAGTGATGTGTAAATTCACATTATGTGTTCATTTTATTATAATTTATACTATAGTGTTTTTTTCTGTTTTAGAAAAAAAATTGTCAACATACCACATAAAATTCCCTAACATTGCAGTATTTATGTGTTTATTTATTTATTGCAGTGAGTATTATACAGATATTAGTGATATATGGAGTGTGACTGTTTTGTTTCTGTTCTATTTTCAGTCAGGTCAAAGGATGGTTTCAGTCACACAGAAGAGCAGAAACTGTTTGCTGTTGCTTCTCTCACTCTACCAATCAATGTGTCCTCCTTTCTCCTCCTTTTTCTTCACTCTCCTAGCTGTTTCTCTCTGGCCTGCTCTTGCATTAGCTGCCCTGAGAACACCGAAGGCAATAGCTCCCTCTATGGGCCACAGTAACAAATCAACCTCAGTCCCTACGGACAACGTTTCCACTGCTTCTCCTGCAATATTTAACTCACCCACTGCTACACAGTCCTCCTACTTTTATTTTCCTTCCACTTCTCCATCCTCTTTGTCCGAACTCAGAGTTACAACTCCGTCAAATTCGGTATCTTCTACCTCTATAATGTCAGTGCCGTTATTTGACCAAACATCCCCCGAAAATGTCCTCATAACATCACCAACAGCTTCAACAAAAGTCCGTCACTTTGGCAAAAAATCCTCTTTAAGTCAAGATTCAAGCCACTGCTCTGTTCTTCAACCCTTCAACCAGATTTCACGGCTGCTACCTCACACCTGCAAACATTCAACCCATAAATCTAGAGCATCTTCTTTGCACAAAACTCTTCAGTCTCTTCTGTCTGAAATATCTCTCCATCCTCTTCAAACTGCTAAACCTCCATCCTCACCTACTTCCCTCTTTCCTCTTTCCGACTCAACTTTACCTCCAGCTTCATCTCAAAATGCTTCCCACAAGCTTCCCTCTCCTCTCTCAACATCATCGTCTCCAACCTTTATAACATCGCCACCTCCACCGCCCAAACCTTCACCCGTTCCTCTGCCTAAACGCTCGCCATCTCCTCCAGAAGCAACACCGTCCCACCAGCCTGGACCACTCCTGCCTCCCTCTCTCCAACACGCAACAGATCCGTTGTTTGAGCACCAGCCTTTTACTGTAACCTGGAACATCCCTGATCTTGTGTGCAACAGGTATAATATCTCACTGGACACCTCGCCTTTTAAAGGAGTGGCCACACCTGCTAAGGTGAGAGAGAAATATCGAAAAATCTACAGCTTTTTCTGCAAAATGCAGCTCATTTTGGAACCACATTCAGATTCTGAGATGCTGAGAATCTTAAGCACAAAACTGAAAACGATCTGGAAACATGATGGTTTACCTATTTAAGACAAATACACAACTTGATTTTGTTTGTCTTCTTCCTGCTGCAGGTTCCAGGCCAGTTTTTGTCTCTGTTCTATACAGACCGACTGGGTCTTTACCCTCACGTAGACCTCACAAGTAGAAAAAAGTTCCATGGCGGCATCCCTCAGAGAAGTAACCTGAGAGCCAGCATGAACAAGGCCAGAGCCGATATTAACTACTACATCCCATCCAAGTAAGTACGTTTACCCTTCTGAACCCCAAAATCCAGTGTGAAACGCATGTTGTTTTTAAAAAGTTGCCAAAATTACACCATTTATTGGATTCATAAGCTGTCAAAACAGAAAAAACCATTGGATTTTCAACTTTTTGACAGTCCTTGAGCAAATCATTGTCAAAACTCATTTTATTCTATGTGTGTCATTTACAAATTCAGCAAAAATAAACCGATGACTTTAACCAGATTCTGTAAAAAATGAAAAATTCTGCACTCCTTAGCACAGGAGTGTCAAACTCATTTTAGTTCAGGGGCCATATTCAGCCCAGTTTGATCTCCAGTGGGCTGGACCAGTTAAACTACAGCACAATAACCTATAAATAATAACAACTCAAAATTTTAATCACAGGTATCATGAACTGATTGATATAGAATTTTATTTTATGATCAAAATGACAAAAGCCAGAAAAAAAGACCAAAAAATAAATACCAGACAAAATATTACAAAAATGTGACAGTGACAAAAGCAAAAAAATGACAAAAAATGAGACAAATGACACAACAAAACAAAAAAGAGACAAAAAATTAGACAAAAAAGTTCCAAAGCGACAAAAAAATAGACAAACGACACAAGCGAGACAAAAAAACCCAAACGACAAAAACAATGCTTAAAACACAGAATAACACAAACACAAGCGAGACAAAAAGGAAACACAAAATAACAAAAACGAGAAACAAAATGACAAAAACGATGCCCAAGACAACAAATAAAGCCAAACATAAAATGACAAAAATAAGCCAAAAAAAACACAAGCAAGACAAAAAGGAAACACAAAGCAGCAAAAACATGAGACAAATGACAAAAAAGACAAAAAAACAAAAACAAGACAAAATATTACAGAAATGAGTAACAAAATGACAAAAGAACAATGAACAATCTAGTATTTTACTTTACTTTTACAGTGTGCAGTTCATGTTTTCTCTGTAATTTTTACACTTAACAAAGTCGTCCTCAGGCCGGATCGGACCCTCTGATGGGCCGGTTCTGGCCCGCGAGCTGCATGTTTGACACCCCCGCCTTTTGTGATAAAAATTCTGTCCTTTTTCAGCTGAACTGGGATGAACTGCAGGCTGTGTTTACACATGTTTTACAACACTGGTGACACTTGTGGGCACTTGGAAAATGCTGTACATGTTGATTCCAGTCTTTTGCAATTTTTGTAAAGCAAACAATCAATGGAATCTAACTTTAAATTAATCTTTTTATATGATTTCCAGCATTAGAATACATTCTTTGAGTCCTCTCTAAGTTGGCAAAGTTGTTTCTTTGCAACTGATCACACATCTGATGCTGATATTTACCTTCATCACCCCCTCCTCATTCCTCTCAGGACCACCAGGGGCCTGGCCGTGATCGACTGGGAGGAATGGCGCCCCCTGTGGGACAGAAACTGGGGCACGAAGAGAATCTACCAGAGTTTGTCGGTGGCTCATGTTCTGCAGACAAACCGCTCTCTCACAGTACAAGAGGCCACAGAAAAAGCCAAGCAGCAATTCCAGGTCAGTGTGAAGCTCAGTTTAGCAAATTATAAGTTATATTTAGTCTGAGCAGCCATTAAAGTTTGATGAGCCTTCATGATTCCTTTCTAGGAGGCGGCAAAGAGCTTCATGTCAGGGATGTTGGCAATGGGCAGAGCAATGAGACCCAACTACCTGTGGGGCTTCTACCTGTTTCCCAACTGCTATAATTACGGCTGGCATGAACCCGACTACACCGGCCAGTGTTCCAAGGAGGTGAGGAGGCAGAACGATGAGCTGCTCTGGCTGTGGGAGTCCAGCACTGCCCTTTACCCCTCTGTGTACCTGCAGGTTAGCAAAGTTTATGAATGAGCTATCTGTCTCTGCACTTATTTCCTCCTCAGATGTAATTATTTTCATTCTTTTTACAGGAATCTTTAGCAGACGACCCCAAAGCTGCCCTGATGGTGAGGAACCGAGTCCAGGAAGCTTTGAGGGTGTCGGCCCTGCCCGGTCGGAGTGCCACTGCACCTGTGTTCGTTTACATGCGACCTGTCTTTGTTGACCAGAACAGACGTTTCCTCAGTCAGGTAGATTTAAATGCTGATTTGTTTAATACTCAAGTTTAATAGCTTGTTCACAGATGCAGCAGCATGCAGCATGGGGTTTTGCATGCAGAGGTGTCCTCAGGTGACATTTTTTTTGACAACCGCTCACCAATCTTGCTAAAATTCACCTCCCAAACACGCCCCCTCTGTTGAAGCCACCCATCAAGAGCGGCTGCACACTTGCCTAGATTAGATACATCTTAGGTTACTTCTTACATCCCAGCAGCGAAGTGTTTCCAGCCCAGAGGTCCAGCTTTAACAGGAGTTTGGTTTCTTTAGTGTAACAACACACTGCTCAGGTGTAACCCCCACCCGAGGGTGTAATCCTTATCCTCTCTTCTCACCTCGTACGATGTGTGGATTAATACCTAATGGTGTATGAAACTAAACAGCGGAGAAGCGTGCTCGCAATGTGTCATTCGAATTATTTGTGAATTATGATTGCAGAGACATTTGTGAATGTGTTTGATACTATTTTTGCATCCAGGTGGATCTGGTCAGCACCATCGGGGAGGGTGCAGCAGTTGGAGCGTCTGGCGCTGTATTGTGGGGGGCCAGTGCCGACTATGACGACCAGGTAACATCACACCACAGACCTCCACTGGGCTGCTCAAAGACACAACTGCGCACCAATGGCGGGAAGTCTGTCGGAGACAAAGAGTTAAATGAGACGATCCTGAAAGCTGCTCATCTCTGTAACTGACTGACAATAGCTGGTGATTGATTGTGCCAGTTTGGTAATACAACCGCGTTCGTCAGTCTACAGCAGGGAAGCTGAATTTAGCTGGATGATCGTGACTTTCACTGGATGTTTAAAGTCTTCTGAAAGAGACCTTGCAATAAGTTCAAGTTAGAAATCCTCATTTTGTGTTATTCAGAGCACTGATTTCTTATTTTATTGTGAAATGTTGTTATTTTTTAAGTTATCCACACCAGTCAGCCACAACATTCAAACCACTAACAGTCATCTGGTTATATTGCAATCTTCTGTTGGGAAACCTTGAGTCTAGGCATTCATGTACCTCCTAGATCATCACATCTCTCTCATGACAGCAGTAGCCTCCTCCAGCTAGACAACACATCCCACCATAACCAGAAAAACTGCTCATTTATAGCTTGAGGAACACAACCAAGAGCCCAAGGCTTTGACCAGGCCTTCAAACCGCCTAGATATCAATCCATAGGACATCACCAGAGGTCACATATCCAGGATCTGTTGGGTTAGACCTCTTTTTGGCGGTATGAGGGACAACTGCAAAATATTAGGCAGATGATGCTAATGTTGTGGTTGATGGTGCATTTTAGCAGGGTTCTTTCATAAATATGCTAGTTGTCTGTCTTGTAGAGTTTAAAATGAAAATATTGATACCACTTTCATATCTGTCCTTTCAATATACGGCTACAGTTAGCAGTCTAGCGCAGAATTGGTTAGCTTAATTGAATATTTGAATGCAGCTATTAAGCATCTCTAAAGGTCACTAATCAACAAGTTGTATCTCATTTGACAAGCATGTAGATCATTTGTTGAATCCATATATCCAATGTGAAGAGTAAAAACAGCAGATTGTAGTTTGGTTTAGTGCTTGATGATGACCATGAGCAATCGGCTAGCTGTTCTGCTTCTTAAAATCTTCCCTAAAACCAGAATTAGAGCCTGACCGATATATCTATTGGCTGATATTGGCCAATAGATATATTGATTTTGGCTCGTCACTGATATATCGGTATGAGTATATATTGTCGGATAAATTTTCTTTTACAGAACATATTATCTAAAAAAGACGCTTGAGGAAATTAGGAAATTGTGTCACTACGTAGTTTGTTCAGCCAGAGAGTAAAGCTTTGTCCTTATGGTGAGTCGCTAACTAGTTTGTGAAATTTATTGCCAGAAAGTTACTGAACGATGCTCCATTAATTTATCATTTTCAATTCATCAAACATATAAATATATAAACGATATTGTCCAATATATTGATAATATAAGCTAAGCTAAGCTAAGCTAAGATCAGCTAACTGTACCGTCGTCTTTAACAAACAGATACAAAAGCGGTATCTCTTAAATTGTGATGCTGTTTCAGACAGTCTTACACCTCCTCCTGCCATTCTCTTTCCTTTTCTTCACAGACTTCCTGTAAAGCCCTCTCATCCTACCTCACCTCCACCCTCAACCCTTACATCACCAACGTCACGGCGGCCGCCCAGCTCTGCAGCAACTTCCTGTGTCGCGGGAATGGTCGCTGCGTCCGAAAAAGCTACAAGTCCAATCACTACCTCCACCTGAACGCTGAGAACTTCAGGGTCGTGCGTATTCAGAGCCGCTACCTCGTTGTAGGGCGGCCCACCTTCGCCAACCTGAAGGCTTTGAGCAGGAGGTTTACCTGCCGGTGCTACAAAGGACTGAGCTGCAGTCCCAGGACACACAGGGAACTCGCCAAGGCCCTGATGTTTAGTCTGAAGCAAGGACTGTACAAAAAGTCACGTGCTTTGATTAAAACCGCGTTAGATGACACACAGCAGACCAGTATTACTAAAGATAATGTGAAAAAGAACTTTAATGTTTAGCTAATAGTTGAAAAGGTGGTTTCAAGCTACATCCCAGCTCAGTCTAGTACCCATCTTGGTCCTAAAGGCAGATTTCTGTCTTGATGCAACAATAAATGCCCATTAATGATAATTCTTTTTATGTGAAAGTCTTTACTGATTATCTTTTGTCAGCCTTTCTATTATGGTACTGCCTCCCATCACACAAACATGTTGCTATTTAGGTGTGTTAAGCAAAAACTGCTCTCCCAGCTGTACCTCAAGTGCTAATAATAAACCAATGACCACTGACAGAATCTACTAAAGACAAACACTACGCCATGTCAGAGTCGTATCACCTGTCTGTGACAATATTCACCGTCTCGATTTGTATGTAATTTGACTGCTTATGTAAATAAATGAAAAAAAACAAAACAGAGGCTGCAGCTGTGTTTTTGTTTCTCTTGCTCTGGGATGACCCGAGTGAATGAAGAGCTCTGCTAAAATAAACATGACATCCGAACATTTGAATATTCAGTCCTGAAATGTGATTCAGCAAATTAATATAGAGTGGTGCTTTATTTACTCAGTTTATTTAGTTCTAAGTCACTCTAAAGTGCCGTTGCTAGCACAATACAGAACATGCTCTCTCTTTTGGTACACTCACATTGGTGTTTTCACTTATATGGCCCAATTAGAGCTCCTTTCGGGACAGATTTATTTAATTAGAATTAATTGGCCTTTTTCACAGCTGACAATTTAACTTGTCATCAACAGGAAAGTATAGTTGCACAAATGACAATAACAAAAGCCCTGTTCTGTTCAGGTGTCCTGTGATAGAGCAACAATTAAGTAATCTGTAACTGAAAAGCAGCTAATTCAATTCCTAATTTTATTTTTTTGTGGTATTCACCTGACAAAACAACAAAGTCGTGCTCTGCGGTTTAGCCAAGTTAATTTTACATTCTGTTTTATTTTGAAATCCTCTTTCCCTTTTGTATCCGGTATGGAACTGTTTAGTTGTCATATTTTACAGTGTGCAAGGGGAGGCTTAGATAGCAGTTTGGGAGAGTGAGAGTAAAAAACAGCATGGCAACTATGCTGTAAAAATCCCAGAGCAGTTAAAAATGTAGATTTTAGTTATTTTCCCCAAAACATTGACCTGGGTATTGCCTATCTGATTATTAGAAGAGATCAGATTTACTGGCATTTGGCCGCATAACTGCACTGCAAATGTAGCATGGATTTATCCTTGCTTCAATCTAAATAGGTGCCTTTTCATCAAACCTACTGACTGACGGCATATTGATTTGTATTCTAACGTACACACTACTTTTGCCATATTGTGAACATGTTCTCCTCTTCAATATATTTAGAATTTCAATAACACGTGTCTATAATGATTATATGTGTCCTGCATTATTTAACATTTGCAGCTACAAAGTTAAAATGATGAGAGCTTAGTTTTTCAGGTGAAATTTAATCAATGTAACAAAAAAAATTAACTAAATGATCTTGTTTCTCTACCACTAAGTCAGAGGTGTCACTATCAGCCATTTCTATGGTTATGCGAATGTTCCAGTGTGTTGCATTGTGGGATATGAAGTCTACTGGTTAAATCATAGATGAGATTTTTTCTAAATCACTACAGCATCTGGGTATTTTTGGCAAGATTTTCCTTTTCTTTTGCTTACTACATGCTACATTTTGGCCTAATCAGTACATGCTGTCAGTAGGTGAGTTCAAATACAGTCACTGTATCCTGTTTTCTGCTGCCACCACTAACTCATCACACACCAAGTACTTTAAAAGTTGCACATACTGGCAACAAACCCCTAAAACGAATATTAAATCTTTCAGCTGCACACATGCTGCATATATGGTGAAATGTATCTGTGCTATGGAGGATGTTGGACCAACAGAAAGAGCATTAAAGACTTAAATATGTGAACATGCATACACAAAACATAGATTATGCTCTTGCTGACGTTATGTATAGACTAACCACGTCTCTGCAGCGTCGTTAAAAGTTCTTTGTTATTGAATAAATCCTCCCTTCTGCTGCAAGTGGTGACATTTTAAACTCATATCTCTGCATGTTGGATCCACTCTTCAAACACAGTGAGACCTTTTGCGTCAATGGGGAACTGAATTTGACAGATATTTAAAGCTGTATTTTTGTACCTCTAAGAGAAGTTTGTTTCACTTCTGACATGTTTTCTGATGCTTACTCTGAATTGTCATCTTTGACGGTTGTTTGTTCTGATACCTTTTGTATTTCCATCTCTGTCACTTTAAGAGAGGCCTGTGTTCCTGTGTTTCTGGAGGTGTGGCACTTCAACACCCACTTTTGGATTTATCCCCCAATGGATTCGAAGCCCTATTCAACCAATTATCCAATGACAATTACACACCTGGTTTGGGATGAATATATATGTTTGCTTCATGTCTTTCTCCATTTTCTCTCGGAAGAAATAACACTGAAGTGTTGCTGCTGTGTGCTCCAGCTCCAGCTGATAAGCACCTGTTTCTGCCTCTTTTTTTGGCCAAAAGATGCACTGAGAACCCAGCTGTTACTACATTTCCTTGACTTACCTCATAGTTTTGTTGTTCATGTTAGGAAAGCAATACCACACTACAAAAATGTGAGTATTATCATCAAAAATTACTTAAGGTAGTAAAAATAAAAGTATTTATTCTACTGTAAAATGTTCCTTGTCAGTATTTACTTGTGTATATGACAATTTTTGAATTAATATTACAACTCCAGCAGTGTTTATGTTGCATTTTATATTTTATATACTGTTTTGTATGGTTTAAACTATAGCAATGTATCACATAACCTCCTGAAATTAATTCATCTTTATGGAAGGCATCTGTTTTTAAATGTTATCATTTAGCTTTTCTTGCTAACGGCAGGCTACAAGAAGCTAATTTGTGTCCCTTTCTCAAACTGCTTCAGCTAGCTCAAGGTTAGCACGGCGCTACCTACTTCCACATCCAGCAGACACAGACCAGGGTCTACATTTATGTGGGGACATTAGTCTGTCAACTTTGATTAAGGTAAGCTCAATATTTCATCTTCCTCTTGCTGTGTTTAGGCCTCCACCAACTCCTGAGAGAAATATTTGGGTCTTTAGCTTGCTAAAAGCTTGAGCAGCTAGCTTTGTCAGCTGTTTGCTATTGAGGAAGTGGTTTACTGTGTGTTTATCAGACATGCTTCCTTTATTTCTTCCTTTATTCTTGTTTGTTTGTTGGTTGCCTAACCCTAACCCCTTTGTTCCAGTTTATATTTTATATACTGTTTTGTATGGTTTAAACCAGGGCTATTCAATTAAAAACTGACTCGGGCCGGATTTTCAGACTAAGAACATGAGCTGGGCCGGATGTTTTTAGCAGACAGTGAGCAAAGTTAACCATTTAAAATAAACACAAACAGATTAGATAACAAACACACTGGATGTTTACTAACGTATTGCCACATCCAAAAGGACATAAAAACAATAGAAGAGCAGTACTTAAACTAAACCTGTGCTGAAATACTGCTTCTTTAAATTTTACATTTCAAACACACAACTTCAACACATTTTGATAGGTAAATATGAGCACAGGTTAAGGTGCATATGAACATAAAAACTAAGTGCCGATTAGAAACACCATCTTTTGTTTTGGTCACATCTCAAAGTGCATTAAAAAATAACTTGCTTAACAGTAACTTTACAGAACTTGAGACATTTTTCTTCTTTTGAAATAATAAAAAACAGAGTTTGTCCCTGTCCATATTTGGTCTCATCTGAGACAGTCACAGCTTCAGTGCATATAATCAAAAAAAATAAACAGTAGGCACAGTGACACAGTTACTATCCCTTTGAAACGAAATAAAGCTGACATCAAAGTGCATAATAAAGTGCAACTAAGTGAAATAACTGTCAAAACAAAATGTCTTTCTTAAATATTAAACTTATAATAAGTGAACATAAAATAGTCACATAAATACATAAAACTACCTTTAGTGTCTGCTACAGCACGCTGCTTTGTTGCACTTACCATGTCTCGAAGACATCTGTGGCGAGAATGTTTGACGTGTCAGACCTGTTTGATAGCAGATGTCACACTCGTCTTAACTTTATCGTCCGTTAAAACTTCATCCACGACAGCCAACATGCAGTCCTTCACAGTTTCTGAGTCTGTGAACAGCCTCTTTTTCGTGGCCCTTTCCTGAGCTGTGCAGGTCCGCTTCATTGTAGTACAGCTCCGGTTGTAAGATGCAGTCAAAGTTTGAATTATAGCCGCTCTCTCATGACATCCCTCGGGAAAGTTTGTCCGAAACGCGGCATGTTTTTTCAATGTGGTGTCTTCGGACATTATAATCTTTCAGCGATGCAAAGCACTCGTTGCAGAGTAAACGCATTGGTTTGACGTTCGGACTTGGTGGTAAATAAATAAATACTTGTCAGTCCACGCAGGATTAAACCGACGGTTTTCCTCACCGATTTGTCGTTTCAGGATAGAAAAAGACATGCTGCTATTTTCGCCTGTATAGAACTGCTAATGTTAACTTTTCAAACGCGTCTCCTCAACACAATGCATTGTGGGTTAGTTGCTAGGTTACGGTATGTGTTGCATTCAAAGATTGCAATAATGTCGGAGTTTTTGTAAGAACTTGTCAGTGTTACTGAAAGATGTTTTTCTGTTTTTCTCGGACCCAAGTCCCAATCACTCGGCAGTTCCTTTAGGGCCACTCGAGGGTTGCTTTCGGGCCGCATGTGGCCCGCGGGCCGCTAATTGAATAGGGCTGGTTTAAACTATAGCAATGCATCACATAATATAATATTTTATGTTTGCAGTGCAGCTGCCCTTTGAGAAGCATGTATGCAGCAAAAATGTCAACTATGATACAAAAAGTCCTGCAATTATATATTGACCCACTTAATGAACTGATAATGTTTAAGCACTACATCACAAGGTTAACTTTTCAGCTGTTGAACGTGAAGTATCTAGTGTGCCACAGTTTCATCTCCTGCTCTCTGTTTACACACAGCAGTCATAATGTACTGCTTGAGACCGCTAATGAGCTTTTAAATGGGAGTTTGTAGGTCACTGGTGTATTCACTGACAGTCCTCTGGGTGTTGTGTGTTTGCTAATGTCACAATGATCTCCAAGGTGTCATAAATACAGGGAGAGTACAGATAAAACGTAGCCTTTGAACACAAATTTAGCCTCTTTCAGTGCTCGGTTTTTATAGTTTTGCTTCCACTATTACAACATAGACTTGATCACGTACTGTACACGAATCTGCATGTAATACACACCAGTTCAATGCTGTGACAATGGCTGGTTTGTCTGTTTAAACACCTACAGAAAGAAACTAAAATGGGCTTTCAAAATCGAGATAAATCCAGACATCCAAAAAATGTCTGTGCTGTAGACTTCTTGTTGACTTATTTTGGTTCCTCCCTGTGAATTTTTCTAAACAGTATCTCAACAAGGAAGCCATAATGAAAGATAATAGTGTGTACCAGGAACTACTCTGTGTGTGTGTGTGTGTGTGTGTGTTTGTTCTAGAAATATATTTACATGCATAAAAGTAACATTATAAATCATATGTTGCTTGTGGTTTGGCCTTTGGTTGAGACTTGTTTGGGGAAACACAAACTGTTGCCTTCAGGCGACAATGCCTTGACAGTGTTTTTTAGGTAGCCTATGACAGTTTATCTTTTAATGGAGCATAAACACCCAGAAAAACAAATAAGGAAGTCAAGAAAGATAAGAATTGGTCTTCTGTACTGTGCAGTCTCCTTGTCAATGTTTGATTGCTCCATTTTTTTTTGTCCATTTTATGACTTTATGTGATCGTAACGGTGGAGGCAGACGGTCAGAAATGAAGAAATCCCAGTTGTGTCACAGGAAAATTTCAGATTTAATCAAAATTGCAAGTCATACAGTACATGCCACTGCAAGTCAGATGTTGTTTTTTACTTTAATTTGCATTTTATCCCAGCTTTTTGCACCTTTTCTAGAAGGAGTTTGGTCTTTTATTCCTATATAAGTGAACAACACAAAAGTGAAGGTAAATTACAGTTATTCGGCCATGGAAAATTTTTAAAGAGTCATTCAGTCAGGTGGGTAGAGAATGCAAATGTTTAAGAACATCAGTTTAGCTGCCAAGTTAGACCACACCAACCACAGTACTGGGCTCACTAGTGCTGTAAAGGCACAGTGTTAGTTGCATGCTTGGGTAGAATTTGACAGAAATGTGTTTTTGCACCACTTTTTATCAACGAAGCAAGTGACAGGATATAATGACAAAAGCTAGTTTCTAATTTCAAAAACCCAAAGTGAGAGATTCTAACATTTTAAGGACTTACTGAACCCTCACAACAGAGTCAAGTCTAAATGTGACTGTAGCACTTGCAGATAAAGACGGGATCCCTGTGGACTCTTAGTGTTGTTTATGTGAGTCTGGCTGACTCGGGTTTGCACAGGAAGGCACTCCAGCAAAGTAACGTATGGTTCATGAAAAATTCACAGTAAAATCTCACTCGGCTCCTCACGTCCTTTCAGCTACAAGTGTTTTCTTCTGCTACATCCATTACTGGGATTATCTTGTCTCTATTTGCTGCTGTGCATGCAGGGGTCATATTAACACAAAGATTAAAAGAAATTAAACAGATGAACAGTTGCTTCTTCATGAAAACACTGACTGTAGATTAAATCACAAACCTTTCAGATGGTATTATATTTGTAGCTTTAGCATGCAGATATGAGCTACAGTTATAAAGCATGCTAGTCCAACCCCACTTGTAACGGATTAGATTGCACTTCTGCCACAGTAATCAATAAAAAAAGCTGAATATTCACACCTTTTTAGCCATGAAGACACGTAAAAGTGGCTAAAATTACACAGTTTTTTACATTTCATAGATAAAAACGGCAGTAGGAATTTAAACAATTGGGATCCTGTGTGTTTTATCTTCATTAATGGACCCTGAAATATCAGACTTGGCAGAGTTGACAAGTGGAAAATGTCTGATCTGCAGACTCCTATCCAGACTTCAATGTAAACCATAGCTTCCTGTGTTCAACTATGTGTTTCCTGCCCAAAACAAATTAAGTTAAAGTTAAATATTTTGATATGTGCACCCAAAATCTACTGGATTTCCTCTCATTCAGTCAGTTTAGTAATAAATATGTGCCCTGTTTACTCAATTTCATAGAGTAATGTCAATGAAAATGGGCCAGAGAAGTGTTAAAATATTTTTTTCTTGGACTCCACTCGTCCGTTGACTTCTCCATTGGAGTCGGTTCCGTCTTTGGTGCACTTGATCCCCAGCAGGACGTTGGACAGAACATCCTGGTACAGACTCAGGAGGATCCATCCGGGCAGGTAGAGGAGGGTGATGAGTCCCATGAAGTTGTGGGGATAGTGGGAATAGTCCCAGGAGCAGGCGTCGAACTGCCTCAGCAGCAACCCACAGGTGAACTCCCAGGTGTAGATGAAGCAGATGTAGATGGGCAGCCTCCTCCAGGTGCCCCAGCCCCGGGTGTAGTGCAGGTGGAGGTAGAGCTTCTCCACCACGAAGCTGCAGCTGCCGTACATGAGGAAGGACCAGAGGGACGTGTGGCCGCTGAGGCTCCGGTCGGACTTCTCCACCAGGTTGAAGATGGACGTGAAGAGCACCTCGTCCAGGAAGCCGTGCATCCCGAAGAACAAGAAGCGCGCAAAGCCGGGGAGACCATGAGGAGGTCTCCAGCCGCCCTCCTGGGTGAGTTTTCTCATCACTGAGGGGTGATACTGCAGACGTGACATCCCTCTGTGGAGCACCTGAGAGAAATACTGAGCCAGGATGTAGTGCACCGCCAGCTGCGTCCAGGAAAGCAGCCTCACCTGCTCGCTCCACGACTTCACGCTCCCGATCAGGACCTGCAGCCCGATGTAGACGGCCGGGTAGAGGAGCAGATGGAACACCGAGGGCCGACCTGGGAAACACCTCCTCCGGGAGTAGATCTTCTCCAGGGCGAAGTGGGTCAGTGAATGCAGGACGCAGAGATACGGGGAGGAGAAGCCCACCAGTTTGGGGTCTTGATATTTTACAACCCGCTGCAGAGATGAGAGCAGGACATCCAGAGTCACGCCGTGCATCCCGTAGAAGTACAGGCGCATCCACCGCGGCATCTCCCGCAGCGACTCCTCGGTCTCCCCGGACGGTTCTTGCGCCGTTTTTAGGCCCCCGGTGTGCTCTCCCGGACAGACCCGAGGACCGCCTCGCCACCGACCGGCCATGATCAGTCAGTGTTAGTGAGCAGAAACAGCTGTCCTCTTCCTACACATTGTTTTTCTTTTATGTTCCGCTGCGCCCGCGCAGTGAAGCAAGCTGCGGCTGCAGGCATCTGCAAGTGTACGGAGCCGCTGCTGCGTTCAGGGGCTGCACGGAGAAAACAGCTCTGAGACGCGTTCACCCTCATGCAGCACATGGACGTTTTTGTTATTTTAATTTTTTCGTATTTCTGATAGTTTTGGCTGTTTTCATGCATATATCCTACAATTTGGTGAATTTGTGTACTTTAGGGGCAATTTAGGCTTCATTTTTGAGAAGGATATTTTTGTTTTAAAGGTCCAGACTGTGGAGTTATTTTTATTATTATTATTATTTTTAACATGACACTGCATTAAAATAAAAATCTCTGTTTGTGCTAAACATTGACACATCCCAGATTGTGACAATAAAAAAAAAAAATAAAGAAAAGAACTTCTACTCCGCATTACATATACTCAAAATATTCCTTTTTTGTGTGTTTTTCTCATAAAGGAACAGGGGTGGCGTCATGTAAACAAACCGGCATTTAAAGGGTCAAAATCCTAAAGATGAATGAATGTGAGGTAATTGTGATCAAGACTTTAAAGAGCAGTCATTGAAAGTGGAAAAATATATGACCTCTTTTTTTTTTTTTTTTTTTTAAATGAAGACAATGTTGTCTAAAGGTTTTTCTTTAGTCTGACACTGGAAAAAAAAAGTGTCAGAACCAGTGTTGGTTCTAATCACTGACAAATCCCAGACTGTGATATTCCTTTAAAAAAAGAAAGAAATTTGCACTTTTTATATTTAAAATAATTCACTTTTGTGTTCATGTAAGCAAACTGGCATTACAAGGTCCTGAGTGTTTTTTTTAAACATGAAACTGCATAAACAAAAATAATGCACATTAAAACTTTTTTATGACAACTATTTTTTTTTATCCGTAAGGACCTCTTTGTAACTTTTTCTTTTAAATTGACACCTAAGGGTTAAGAGACCCTGTGGAATTTTCTTGTAAACAAACAAATGCTTTGTTTACACTGAGTAATTCTGGTCAAAAAGCTCTTGCTGCAGGGTGTCTACAGAATTAAACAGATTTGTTTAGTTCATTTCCCTTCTAATTAAACATTTGCAAAGGCAATTTTAAATTTGCATTGTTTACATTGCTTATCATTTTAAATTTCCCTGCCTTTAGGGGGACATTTGCACATTTTTTGGGCATGTAAAGGTCACAAATCGTATATTGAAATGAAAGTGGTCATAGGATGTGAACTGCATCGTTTGTATAATTTTGCAAGTCCTTGTGTGTTTTTCTCAGTGGGTATAATGCACTTCCAAACAAAATATGTACACATTTATTAAAGCAAAACATTCTAGTCAAAATATCCACAGGACATGCCTACAGAGGAGCATGTTCTTGACAGATACATTCAGCACTATGAAATGTCTGTTTGTGCAGAATAGTGTTAAAATGTTCAGATTACATTCATAAAAATGCACTTGCATATCAGACAAATTGATAGTGTGGTCCAAAAATCATCAAAATAACAAGAGAAATGCATATGAAAGAATGAAATAACTATGCTGATAGTAAATGTGATGCATCAACAGTATTTACAGTGAATGATTGTTCTGCAATTCAGCTCCAACCAGAAGTGCAAGAAAATGCCACTGAAATATAATATCACGGTTCATTGGTCAAATTTCCAATAGCAGCTGAAGGCAGCATTAGGGAGAAGCTGATGTAGGAGGCTGTATAGCGGCTGTGGAGACAGGACGTTTGGCTCTGACGCAGCTCGTAATTGAGCTCATGTCCCCCTGCGACGTCCTGACGCTGTTTAATTACGAGTCATTAATGATAATTACAGCAGAGTAATCTGCTGTTCTGCCAGGCCAGCTAAACTCATTTGTGAAAGGAATACAGTAAACTAATCCATCATCTTCCATTAGAGGTAATGAATCACCCAGCGAATCAACACCTACACCTAGAATCAAGACAAATAGATCAAACAGATGGATGGATAGATGAATCGCCTTTAGCCTGAATACTTTGTTGAAGTTGTTTCGTTCCTCAGTGGGTCAGTAGAAAAAAGGAAATGTCAGTGCTTTGATGTATGGTGCATACAGATGAGTCACGGTACCTCTGCTTCCTCTTGTGGCTTCCTACACTCAGTTGTTGTTGTTTGTCAACTTTAACAGATAAAACAAAGGGTTTTTCAAAACATAATCATTCACAAATATGATACACATATATTTGATGTGTATAATTGGCATGTTGTCATATTGACATACATTATGTCAATATGACACAGTGGTCATTAAGAAGATTCAAGTTATTGATCAGCCTTTAGTCTATATTCATATTTTGCAGAATGTAATGCCAAACACTGTGTTGTTGAACTGCTCTTGGGTTTTTCCTGGCTCAGATGGACTTTTAGGGGTCTAAGCATGATCAGTCCATGAGCAGTAAAGTCAATGCGTGTGTGTTTTGTTATTTGATAAATCTGTGCATTTCCCTGTGAATTTCCTTCCATTCGATAAACAAAAATGCCTATTATGCTGGAGTACATGAAACCACACTAAATAATTCAGCTATTTTTATTCTCACGTCTTCCTTCAGTGTCACTGAAAAGTCTTTGAGGGGTGCCAAAAATTCTTCTATGCAGGACAAACCTTATGCTCAGTGGCGACAGACATACAGAGAGCAGTATAGTGTTTGATTGTCAGATTAAGGAGGGTGGCACTTGTGTAAGATATGTTTGCGCTCACTATCTACTTCCTCTGATTTCCAATTAAACCGACGTTAATCCACACACGAATCCTTCACACAGCCTGCTGTCATGTATGAGTGTTCTACAGTAGGGTCACACACGGGTTAGAGTGCTTGCAGTACACCTGGATCACCACAGAGGGGCGCTGCTGGATGCGACCACAAAGTCTCTGATGAAATATGTGACATTATCTCATCTTAACACGTGTCTTTTTAGCTCTGATTGTGTTTATTTATATATGAAGATGTGTGTTTGTGTTCTACCTTGTGTTTTACAGCTTCGCAGTGCTGTTGCCTGCCTGTGTGTATTTGTAAGTGTGTGAATGCATGAGCATATGTGTGTCTACGTTTGAATGTGCACTCATAGGAAATGGAGATATCAGTGTTCTTTCTGGGGCACTGAGATAGCAGTGTGCCTCTGCGTGGTTTAAAACAATCTGAGTCACTATTCTGAATCACTGAATAGTGACAGGCAGGCTCCGAGGCAAGAAAGAAAGCCAAATTTAGAATAGTTTGAGTGGAATATAGAGTTACGCTGCATGTGCCAGCTGAAAGATATGACCCTCCCTCTCACACATACACTCCATTATCTCTTCTTTAACTCTAGTGCATCCTCTGAACCGCCGCTAAGTGCACTGATACACGTAATAGCAGCCATTATTCTTCATATACAGCTTATCAGCAGCAGAATTTGAATGTCAAAGATTTATTACTGCATTCATTGTAAGACGGTGACATTAAGAGATTTAAGCAACACACAGAGAAAACCTGAATATTTCTGTTTATTGAATAATAGTTTATTGTCAGAGATGGAAGTTCTAGCTTATTCATTTTGTTTTGAGTCTCCAAACATAGAAGTCAGTTTAAATCCCACAGCAGACATTAGTTTGATGGACCGTAATGCTGAATAACAGGAAAGACAAAAAGTTTTGTGCATTAAAGTTCTGGTCATTATTTTTCTATTGGCAGTCTAAGTCTTCTCCATTTTTTTTTTTTTTTACATAAGAACAGAAATACAACAACACAGAAAGGATGGAAATAGTTCTTGACTAAATGGGGATTTTTGCATTAATCTGTGTTGTGATTAGGACAACAAAATCACAAATAACAATCTTGAAACTCTGGCTGGACAATTAATCAATCTTAAATCAAATTTGAATGAGAAAAGCACTCAGAGCTCAGTGATATCATTTCCGACGGATGAAATCTTGAAAAAATTTGTGGCAAAAATCACAGCAACATAGAATGGGGCCATTAAATATACAGTCAAACCTGAAATTATTCATACCCCTAGCAAATTTCGACTTAAGGGTTAGGGTTTTTTTTTTTTTTTTTTTTTTGAAAGGAAATGACACAGGTGTTTACCAAAAGATAATTAGATGATGTACAAGTGCCATCACTGTGGAAAAAAATATTTCTCAGCTTTTATTTACATTTAAAAATAACTTTACGTTAAAATTTGCTAGGGGTATGAATAATTTTGGGCTTGATTGTAGATGTACCCACAAACAAAATGACTTTGCGATGAGCACAGGCCTGTGCTATGCATGTGTACGTTATGTACGGATACCGAATCACATGACCTGAACATGTAATGCAAATGGATGGGACTTGCAAAAACCCCCATAATTTAATCAATCGCTCCTTCTATCATTTCTGACGGATAAGTCCGCAGCGGTGGATTTGTAGTAGGATCACAATCATGTGATCGCAGCAGGCAGCTGACGTGGCATTCACTTGTTGTCATAGTTACAGTGACACCATGTTGCTATCTCGCAATGATACAGAAATCTTTAACAAATCTGCAGATCCAGACTATAAGCCGCATCACTACCAAAATATAATCAGTTGGTCCTTGTGTCATTTCTGACCTTCCCTGAAAATTTCATCCAAATCTGTTAGTCCGTTTTTGAGTAATGTTGTTTACAGTCAGACAGACGGACAAACATACACCGATTGGCACAAAACTCCGCTGTTCCTTGGCGGAGTAACCATGCAATTGTTGTGGCTAATAAGTCTAATGTTTTAATTCAATTACAGTTTCAACGATTAGTTGATTACTATACAACTATTTTGATAATCTGTTAATTCGTTTGAGTACATTTTCTAAAAAAGAGGCTTACATCTCTGATTCCAGCTTCTTAAATGTGAATATTTTCTGATTTTTCTTCCTCTATGTCAATAAACTGAATATCTTGGAATGTTTACATTTTCTAGACCATAGACTACATTAATCAACAATGATAACCGTTTGTTGCAGCGCTTTATTAAATTTTATTTTATTGAATTCAAGCAGATGGAGACTTGTAGTTTGGTTATGTGTGCCCACAGATTTACAGTGTGTACTGTGTAGTTAAAGCATGTAAGCTGACATTAACCCAGTCTTATTATTTACCAGTAACTCATACATGCAGCATGTCTAACCCAGGATTTAGACAAATTCATGCTGTCCTGCTTGTTCATGTTTTTGATCGTATTTTTTGTGTTCACTCACCTTCAACCTGAAATAACCTTCAGAACAAACTAAACTTGACTCATTTTTATCCTATGAGTAATTTAGGTTCATAATTTCTCCTTATCTTGCCTCCAGCTGTTCTTGTTTTTGTTGATTCATTCATTTTTAAAAAACAAAATTAAATGTTCTAATTCTTCTGAATATTTTCACTAACTTACAAGTTTTGCCTTTAACTGTTTTTATTGCCATGCTTACCAACGTGTCTTATTTGTGTGCCTAGAAAATCTGTGTTTTCCGCGTTCAAATGAAGGTTGAATGAATGAACATGTTCTATTACACAGTGAATATTGCACTGAAGCTTGAATTAAAGAATGATATTGCAAATCAAACTGCAATATCTGTTGGAATATTCCTAACATTATCCACAAATAATTCAGCTCCACTTAAGGCTATTCTTAGCAAATTAGAAGCTAAGCAACAAAGCCCTGTTTTAAAGTGATTTCCAGTCATTTTCTATTAGTAAGTGATTGTTTCCCTAATAATTAATTATGGAATTTGTAAAGACATGATCATAATGAACATATAAAACATCATTTAAATTTTTTTTTTAATAAAAATGTATGCAAGCTATATCCCATGGACTTCAGAAATCCTTCAATTATGTATTGACCTTACTCATTATTAAGACAGACCTTGCAAAGATGAATCAGACATAAAGAGTTTTCCTCATAGTATCTCTGGGTTTTTGAGTATTATTGTGTGCAGTGAAGCTTCACTCATCACCTAATCTGAGTCAGCAGCAGACAGAGGAGGTCAGCGCCGCCTCATATATTGGATTTCTTTGTGCTACTTTGTTTTATTAGTTATATTTTACAGTTTCATTTCATTCATTGGAATGTCCAGAAGCTGACAAATATATCATAAATGAGAAATGGAAAAGAAAAGATGTGATAGTGCTTTTGTTATTCAGGTAAAAGCAAGTTTTGCTCAGATATTATTATAAAGCACACTATTCAATATGGTACTTGACTAAAGGCGAACAACAAAGCTTTCCTCTTCAGATAATTGTTCTAAGTGTCAGTGTCGCCAAAACAAATTCCTGCAGATTCAAAAGACTCACTGCAGGACATGATTGTGATCTTGGATGTTTCATGCAGTCGGTACTGCACTTTCTTACATGTTAAGTCTGTCCTTGAGTGAAACGTCTGCATGTCAGTGAGTTTGATGTCTCCAAGTCTCTCTGTTCATTATTTAAAACACTGCAGACCTTGAGTTTATATCCCACAGTCAGTCATTATGTTCTCTTTGGCCTCCTGGGTAGCTTTGTAGCATTTTAATGGGCTTTAGGGGAATCCTAATAAGTAAAAGACATAAAGGAGAAGAGACTGAGTGGTGCAGAAAATATTATATGTACTATTATAACTGTTATAAAACAGAATTCTCCCACTGAGTCCAAACTGTGTTCTCAGCCTTTGACCCCACCTCAGATCCTCGATTCCTACAAAATAAAACCCCTTTTTCACCACCTGCTAACTCTACTCTAATTCATGATAACCTCAACAGCAGTATGACTCTATAATTCACATTTAACTGAAACTGAGAGCAAGATAACACAAACATAATGCATTTAAATGATTCACAAACTCCTGATTGATATCATATATACTGTAAGAACAGAAGCAACATTAAAGGTTGTAAATAAATTTCACAGTTGCCTATTAATTATGGATGTATACAGTTAAAGCTGACAGCTTTTCCCATGACAACAAATCCTGTTTGTGTTTCTTTGGCATTACACACTAGATGGCAGCAGTGTGACACACTCTCCTATGGTTTGGGTGGGCCCTTCTCACACCAAAATGTTCTTTTTTTTTTTTTTTTTTTAGTCACAGAAACATGATGATGTTGTTGCATGAATTAGAATGACTGATTATATGTGTATAATAGTAACGGCCAATGTGGCAAATGCTCAACACGGTGCGCTGCTTAAAACATTAACAATGAAACATTATGCTGTTGTCATTGTGCATTTAAAACCCAAATCCATTCATTTAGTCCCTGAAGGGTTACAGACCAAAAGATAAAACAGAGATATCATATCAGGTGCTTGACAACCTCTCTTCTATTGCATATGAAAACATTTCCCCCATCAGATGCGTCCCGTTAAGCTCATTACAGGTTGTGAATAGCTGTAAGATGAAGCTACGTGCCGCTTGATTGATGTGACGCTTGACCGAGTCCCACAGGAAATGAATGTGAATCTGCAGCCATGCACTTAAAATGAGAACCTCCGAAAATGTAATTTCAGAAGCCATTTCCTCCAATTTGTGCCGTTATTGAATGGACTTCTGGCCCCATGCGCTTGTATTGTCTCGGTTTGGGTAGTTTGTGTGTGTGTGCTCGTTTGTTTTCGTTTTCTACATTTTCTTGTTTGTTTTTTTTATCTCGAGATGCAAGTTTAGGCCTGTTGCTTGTGAGTAAGTTGTGTGATATGTCTTTGTGTGCTCCCAGCAGAGATAAGAAGAGGAAGAGGGGGAGGGTGGGGATCAACCGATAGGAGGTTTGTTCCCGGGAGTCGCTGAAGCTCCTGTTTGCAGTTCCTTCCTAATTAGTATTTGAGTGCAGCCTCGACCTCCAGGGCCCACCCAGTCACCCGGCAACACAACACCCTGACTCACCCCATCTCACCTGGCTGCACCCCTCTCTCTCCTCCCAAATGCTCTCCTCTGCTTTTGGTATTTTAATTCATTTTTGTCTGACTGAAACTCCTGAATTCAACATGCTGCCTCTCTTCATGGGTTATTTTATGAACCACACCTTCTCCAAATCTGATGCTGCTGTCTGATCTTCTCTCTACTTCTTCCTCTACCTCATCTTCTTCCTCTTCCCCCTCTTCTTCACTTTTTTCCCCTTCTTTCTTTTTTCCTTTTCTTTCTCTGCTTCCTCTACGTTCTCTTTCTTTTCTTCCTCCCTCTAGTTTCTCTTTCTCTTCTTCTTGCTCGACTTTCTCTTTATCTTCTTCCTCTACTTTCTCTTCTTCTTCCTCTACCTCTTCCTTATCTTCCTTTTCTTTGTTCTTCTTCCTGTACTTTCTTTCTTTTCTTCCTCTTCTTATTCCTCTATTTTCTCTCTTCATCTACTTTCTCTTTCTCCTCTTATTTATTCTTCTCCCTTAACCTTCTCTCTTCATCTTCTTCTAGTTTCTTTCTCTCCTTCCTGTACTTTCTCTTTATCTTCTTCCACTTCTTCCTTTTCTTTCTTTCTCTTCTTCTTCCTTCTCTTTCTCTTCATTTTCTTTCTATTCTTCCTCTACTTTTTCTTTATCTTCTTTCTTTCTTTCTCTCTCCTCTACTTTCTCTTCCTCTTCTTTCTCTTTCTGTTCTTCTTCCTCTGCTTTCCCTTTCTCTTCCTCTTCTCACTCTGCTTCCTGTACTTCCTCTTTCTCTTATTCCTCTTTTCTTCTTCTTTCTCATTCTCTTCTTCCTTTTCTTTCTTTTTCTTCCCCTTCCCTTTCTTTCTCTTCTTCCTTTTCTTTCTCTTTCTCTTCTTCCTCCTCTTCTGTCTCTTCTTCTCCTTCTACTTTCTCTTCCTCTTCCTTTTCTTTCTCTTTGGCTTCTTCCTCTTCTTCTCTTTCTCTTAATCATATTCTTTCTGTTCTTTTTCTATCTCTTCTTCCTCTTCTTTCTCTTTTTCCTTTCTCTTCCTCTATCTTCTTTCTTTCTCTTTCTCTTCCACTACTTCTCTTGCTTTTCGTCCTCCTAGTTTTTCTCCTTCTCCTTTCTCTTCTTCCTCTTCTGTTTCTTCTCCCACTCCCTTATACTCTCCTGTGTAACTCCCAGTGGATATCCCAGTATAATTAATCTGTGCCTTCCCCTCCTCTCCTCACCCATCTCATTCTCCTGCTGATCCTCTCCTCCTCTCTTGTTTCATCTCATCCTCTCTAGTCTCCACTCTGCAGTAACCTTTCTGACCCTCCTTTTAACCTTGTCATCTTAAATAACCTTCTCAGCACCTCCTCCTCCTTTTTTTTCTCGTCTTCAACCTTCAGTTCCCCTCTCATTTTCAGCATAGCTAGTAAAAAAGTCTTTTTGTTCTTTTAATCATAAACTTCCTTTTCCCTTTTTTTTAAAAATTCAAAGGTATAGAATTGTTATATTCTCCTCGAAGCAGCAGTGCTCTACCTTCTCATGCCCCCCACGCAGTTGTATAATCTAATTTCTGTTTTTCTACCTCCTATCATACCCTTCAGTCTTTTTCTTCCCTTAGTGTCATATTCCAGTTAACTGAATCCACAGAGATTTGTGTTTTAGTAACGAGTTTCATGAAGATACTTGGGGGTAATGCTAAGTGCAATATATGCTGTTGGTTTAAGTTATTGGATTTTAGCAAATGCTAGCATGCTAACCCACTAAACTAAGATGGTGAACATGCTAACATCATACCTGCTGTCCATAAGGTGGTTAGCATTAGCAGCTACGACTGCTTAAACACAGGTCAGAGCTTAGTGGAAACTGTAAAGCTAGAGGACTGTCAGAGATGCAGGAAACGTTAACTCTAATTTCAAACAAATTAATAAGGCATGGGTGCATTAAAGTGTTTTTATTTCGTCTGTTGTGCTTCAGTGCAACCTAAACCTTCCCCAAAAAGATAATCATATATATATTTTACTGTTTCTGTTGTCAGAAAACAGATTAAATATGAAACAGTGACAGAAATGCAGTGAACTGAAACTGCAGGTTAACCGGAAGCCACACTGTAAAAAAATGTTTATAAATTTTATGGTGAAAAACTGTCAAACCATGATGGTAAAAATCTATAAACTCTAAAACAGTTTGATGCAGTTTATGTAACACTGAATCACTGTTAATAAGTTAATCAGGAAAAAGTGTGGGTTTTTTTTTTTTTACATTTTTTTTTCTCTTCAAAAAATACATTTTCCGACTCCTGCGCATTTTTTAATGAAAAAATGCCATGATAACAATATTGTTATTGTTGCATTTAATTCTCAAAAAGAATACAATTTTCAGTTAAATGTACATATTGTTGTGCTGATAACGGAAACATGCTGCAATATTTATAACAAGTAACATGGCAATTTTTGCATTCACTACATGTAAAAAAATACAGTTTGTTGCCAGTCAAATTGATGTACTTTTGCGATAATAATGGACATATGCTTTAATATTGATGACAGCTATAACCGTAATTTTTGCTAAAAAATGCTAAAAATACACATATTAAATGTTAAATACACTAACTGTTATGCTGATAATGTAAAAAAGTTGTAATACTTATAATAAGTTATACACACTTTATTTTATATAGTATTTTCATGTAAATGTTCAAGTTTTTCAAAGTTAAGTAGTAAATGTAAAAAAAATAAAATATGGAATGAAGCACATTTTTTTAAACTAAAATCAACAATGTCAATACATTTCTTTACTGTAATTTTACAGTAGCGTTCTGGCAACCACAGCTGCTGGAACTTTACTGTAAAAATAACTTCTTTTTTTTTTTTTTTTTAAGTGTACCTCAAAGCCATTTCCAAGCTGCTGTTCTGCACTGCTACTACTAATCTACTCTTTTTATAACTGTAATGTTGTCTGACAAACTCACCATACACATGACTTAAAATAAAAGCTGTGCTGGAAATTTAGTGGCATTTCCATGTCAAATGATCACTTGGAGAGAAAGTTAAAAATGATACAAAGTCCTGGTCTCACGCACTCATTCACAGATCCAGAGAGAGTCTTCTTCCTGAAGAGGGTGTGAACAACAGCCATTCATCTGTATTTAAAGCTACAGACACTGAAACAGCCCCATTAGAACAAGGCTAGTATACAGTCATGATAAAACCAACCATCTTTGCAGTATTTTAAGCAGAAAAATACACATTCATGAGAGACTTAGTAATTTGCTGAAAAGGGGAACAGTATAGGATCTTAACAGGATTCACAGCATATTACAAATTAAAACAGATGTACACAAATGTAAAATCACCTAAATATTTTCACAGTTAAAGAGAAAGATTTTTTTAGTGGTTTCTGTCAACCCAGCTGTTAATGCCAAGGTTCTTTTTATGAGACATTTTCAGTTTACTCAAAACTCACTGCCAGGTGAACAGATACTCGGTAACATTTTGAACCTTCGAAATCTGTGCATGGAAAATAATATGAACACATGAATGTAGGAATAATTGCTGTAAACACTGACTGGAATGGAAACAGAAATTTGTGTGCCTTTCCTGTAAACTCCAATGTTTCTCCTGCCAGCTTGTTTCAAATGTGTCATCTCTTAGTTACCGTCCAAACCTCATTTTACCTTTTGGCTTCTTGTCATTTAGTTGTAAAAAATCTTCCAATTTAATCCTCCACGCCTGTATAACCTCTTCACTTTACTTTCCTGTCAACTCACTCTGACAATTACAAGTCTTTTGTTCCCCCTTTGACCTTTGCTCATCCCAATTACTTTCCCTTAAACCTTCTCTTTCTGTTTTCTCCTCGACACATTGTGATCCTCCTCTCTCTTCTCTCCTCTTCATGCCAGCTACCAGACAGTCTCCGTCCTCTACTGCCTGCCTCAGGCTTTGCATAAGGACCTCTCCACCTCT
Organism: Amphiprion ocellaris; assembly: GCF_022539595.1. Classification (NCBI taxonomy): domain Eukaryota; kingdom Metazoa; phylum Chordata; class Actinopteri; family Pomacentridae; genus Amphiprion; species Amphiprion ocellaris. The sequence goes on from NC_072786.1 coordinate 6,413,246, forward strand.
TTCTCTCTCTCTCAGTCTAGACAGTCAGGGCAGCAGCAGTGGATAGCGTGATTTAATTTTATTCGCCTGGAGATGGAAGTCTGGCGAGGAAAAGTGTCTGTGGGACTACTTTTGTGGTAATTTTCAAAGTGGATAGAAAAGTAAGTTGATAAAAGTAGATAAACAGAGGCTACCATGTGCTGTACATTAGAGCTGCACAGGTTTATAGGTACAACTCTCTCTACTGTTCTCCCTTTATATGCTAACCCTGAGTTAGATATTTAGGAAGCATGATATTCCTTTCCACTGCTTCGCTGACGATGTGCAGGTGTACTAGCCATTAAAGGTCCCTTCTAAGGAATCTCTTCATGCTGTGTTTAATTGCATGAGGGATATAAAAACATGGATGGACTTAAATTTCTTAAGATTAGATGAAAACAAAACTGAGATTGTCCTGTTCGGTTGCCCTGACCCGGTCCAGGTCCTTGCCAGCTCCACTAACACCTTACATACGATGGCAGGCTAGGAATCTTAGTGTTATTATTGATGGGGCGTTTAAATTAGACAAGCAGATCAGCTCAGTGGTCAAGGCTAGCTTCTTTCAGCTTCGGCTTCTAGCCAAAGTCAAACCCTACCTAAGAACGGCTGATCTAGAAAAAGTTATCCATGCTTTTATTACATGACGCTTGGACTATTGTAACTCCCTGTACGTCGGCATTGGCCGGTCGAAACTCAGCCGTCTGCAGCTTGTTCAGAATGCAGCAGCCCGGACAAAGAAACGTGAGCACATGACGCCGGTGCTTTCCTCATTTCACTGGCTTCCGGTTTGGTACAGGATTGATTTTAAGATTCTTTTATTTGTTTTTAAGTCTCTGAATGGACTGGCCCCAGAATATTTATGTGACCTTGTTAAGGTGCATCAACCCTCCAGAGCCCTGAGGTCAGCTGACCAGATGGTCCTGGACGTTCCTCGATCCCTCATGAAAACCAGAGGAGATCGAGCCTTTGCAGTTGTGGCTCCCACACTGTGGAATGCATTGATCCTCTCTGTGTGGTCTGCGAACAGCCTCTCCATTTTTAAAACGCATCTTAAGACCCACTTGTTCACTCTGGCCCTTGGCTGAGCAGAGTCACCTTTAATAGAGCTTTTATCTGTTTTATTTTACTGTCTTATTGTTTTGCTTTTATTGTTTTTGTATTGTTGATGATTTATTTCACTGTAAAGCACTTTGGCTGGCCATAGATCTTTTAAAAGTGCTATATAAATAAATCTAACATTGACAACTGCAAAGACACATAACTTACAACTTTCTTGAAAACCCAATTTTTGAACTCTATATTCACAAAACCTCAGACTTTTCTTAAAACATTTTTTATCTGTGCTCAAAATCAAACAAGGTTTTAAGATCATCTGGTCAAAACAAACACACTACTGATGATAAATGATTATGTAGCTCACATCTCAGTAAGACCGTTTAGATACCGCATATTGCAAGTGATATAGTGTTGAATGTCGAATGGATTCAGCGCTTCGACCAAAACACGAAGATGGAATGCCAATGAAATGCACACTCTAAATCTAACTACAAAATCAATGTCGACAAGTAATTCATTCAGCATCAGTATCAGCATCAGATAGTTATGCTGGGTCAGAGGACAGGCTTTGACCTGATCTATGATCCATCCTCAAAGTGCACTTCCTGCTCCTGACACCATTGATTCTATGACTTTGAAAAGCTCAGCTAGAAAACCGTACGAATAAACTGAATTTGAACCACACAATTTAACTGAGACTTACTCCACAGGAATAGCTGTAAGAAAATTTAATTTGAATGACGATCTAAATTGCGGCACTAGATTATTTACATTAAAATCTGATATTGAAATACATGATTTAACACTGAATTTATAATACTGAAACTGAATTACATAATTTTAATTTTAATCTGCAACTACAAAACATGTATTGAAACATGTCATTTGAACTGCTGAACTGGAAGGATTGCATTAAAATATCTGATTTGAATTACTTACTTTGAATCTGAATTTTTACATTGAAACTGAATCTTAATCCTGTAATCTGAATTATTTGAATTGCTCAACTAGAGTAAGTCTATTTAAAAACTGAATTTGTCTTCCGTAGTCTGAATTTCAATTTCTCAACTAGTAGAACTATATCAAAACAGAAACTGTATAACAGAATTTGAAAATGAATTTATTAGGTTGAAATTGAATCACATAAATTGTTCAACTAGAAGGATTGTATTCAAGAAATGTATTTGAATTGCTCAACTTGATTAATTCTACTACAGTGCTGTAGTTTGCAGTGTTGTTATTAAGAACCATTGAGGTCCTCTTGCTGAACATTGGAGCTACTTGATTTGGTTTCAGCATTTTGCCGAGAGAATGATTGATTCAATAAATGTGTTCAAGCTGCTGAACATTTGGTTCAGAAAATGGGATTTGGTGTTTTTAGCTGCTCAGAAAAATGATATGGGCCTTGGTGAATCCATTTCGTTTACCATCCTCTTCATGTTTCAGGCGAGGTCTTGAAAATTGTAGCCATGGGATACTGAGAGTCTATGAATGTAAGTCATGCTCTGATTGGTTCAGCCTCCCTCCAGCTGGGCCAAGTATTAGACCTATAGTGATATGGATATGGATCATTGATGATGCTCCCTTTGTCTCTGCTTCTGTTGCTTTTGTCTGTATATTTGGCTCAACCAGTTTCTCAGCTGTGTTTATGGACACTGCAATGCTCGGCTTTCTCTTTGCCCGCATGCAGAAAGGCAGAGGCTGAGTGACGAGTAGAGGGAGGATAGGAAGGGAAATAAAGAGCGTTAAACAACAAGAGGGAGCAGGAGATTGAGAGTTATCGGTGGGATGGGCAATGGGTCAGCACTGTGTGTGAATGTGTAGACATCCAGTGGAAGGCAGAGCGCAGGATGTTTTCTATTAGCTGTGGTGCCGGGAGGTAAACAGAAAAAAGCAGCAGGTGGCTTGTCTGTCAGACCTTGAATGACCTCTAACCTATGACCTGAAGGGTATTGTAGTATTTGTGAGCTGTTTTTTCACCTTCTGTGCTTTAGTTTCAAGTGCTTCAAGGTAGGTGAATTTTCTGTGAATGTGTCCGTCAATAGGGTAGCAATATATTCTAGTAGCAGCAAATGATTTAGTAGTTTAGGTAATACTTGTGCATTCTTACATAAATAGGGGCCCATTTTCACACTTAATGTTTATAATATTGCCCGGTGATGGAACATAGCAAAGTTTCTGTAGGTTTAAGTAATAAAATGATAGTAATATGTACCAGCGATGCAATCTGCTGTTGAGGAGAATCTGGATACTCAAGATTCAAATCAGTGCCAAAGATGTGGCCGTTTTTTGGTGAGGTTGAGAACTTTTTGAAGTACCCTTGAAGTACCCTTGTACCTTTCGTTATTTTCTTTAATTTATGTGTTTAATTATTACCTGTCTTCATTAAAAATAGGTCATTAAAGATTATTAATAATTAGCAGTAATCAACTGAAATGAAACACTAAATTGTGAAAAATATTTCAGCAACTTCGGCTCGCCATCTCCATCACTAGAAGAAGGTCTTTCTGGAAAAATGGAAGAATGAGATGTTGTTGAAAGCAGCACTGACTGCTAAAAAAGTTTAAGTGTCACTTATGTAGTATTTGATGAGGCCTCTGGAAATAGCAGTGCTGCAGCTCCACAGTAGTGACCACAGAACACAAGAATAAAGTCACGGTTTCAGCTTTTATTTCTCTATATGAGCTGGTGAAAGATGGAGGATGTTCATTAAAGTATATAAACCACACTTTTATTTAATCATTGTTAAATCAGTGTCATAAGAATGAATTTAATTGTCCTAAAGGATGTCATAGATTACTGATAGGACACTACGATCCCTCAGTCTCATGAAACATAAACCCAGTTTGTCATTAAGGATCACTTCTTCAAGAGAAAGCTACAGTGCCTCTATTCTTGCTCTATAAAGCCTATTCTTAGTGTCTTTGATGAACACAGCAGTTGCTTGGATATGGAAATAAGACATTGTTTTCAACTCTGTGATGTCAAAATGCCTCACAATCCGAAAATAAAGTTGCTAAACTTAAATGAAGACAGGTGACAAGACGCGACTTTGCTCGTGACGGAAAAAATCAGGGAGTGAAAAACAAAACAAAAGACAACCTTTCCCCTAATGAGGTCCCATGACGACCTGCCTACACGGGTTAACAAAGGAAACTCTCCAGTGGATCTTCTTGCATGTTTCACCCTGAAACTTGAATGTATTACGCTGTGTTTATTCTGCAGGAAGAGGGTTAGAAACAGGTCATATTGATATAGATGTGTGGCTTAACATCAAGTAGTTATTTATTATGACTGAATCCTAAATCCAATAGGTCTGTATTTTTTAAACTCCAACAGCAAAACAAGCAAAGAGGTGTGTGCTCATTCAATCTAGTTTACTGTAAATGAATCAGAAAAACCAATATTTGACACCAGTACACCCTTTAATAGGTCTACAAATGAGAATAACGATATAGTACTTTCATTCTGTGGGCTTCTCATTCATTTAAATTGACTTCTGGTCTGATTTAAAGCAAAGTGGCTGCAGGCGAGTCTCCAACAACGGCTCATTGTGTTAACATCGTTCACAAATGACCAGGCGACTTTTTCAATCTTTTTTTCCACATAAATCGCTGGTTAAACAGAATGACTATCATTAAAATGACTGCAGCAAAATGAATTCAAATCATGCCAGCTCCTCTCTAATGTGTTTCCTTACAGGTAATTTCCTAAAGGAGTCTGTCAGTCTATAAATAATCAGCATCTCTAACGTTACTGTCCCCGAGGAGCTCGTGTTGATGCCTTGTATCTGCTTCTGAGAACCACACTCACTTCTTCATCCGTCTTTTCTTCCATCTGCCTCCAGTCATCCTTCTTTATTCTATTAATTTCGCTCGCCTCCTAACAACTCTTCAATCTTTTTTCCCTCTCCTACTGTGTCTGTTTCTCTTCTTCTCTGTGCCTCTGTTTTGTATTTGAGGGTCGGCTTCCAAAGTCAGCCCCTCCTTAGTTAGCGCTCCCTACAGCGCTGCTGAATGTTTAAGAGGATGCAGATGCTGCACGCCTGGCCTGTATTTGCATGCAATTTGTAAGGACGTGGTCGCATTGATGAATTTTCTTTCAGGGCAGTTTTATAGAGATGGGAAGGGTTACTGTATGGTAGTGGTGTGCGGTACTGCAACATTTGGTATCGATCCAATACCAAGTAAATACAGGGCCACTATCACCGATACTGATACCAATACCAATACTCCAGACTAACTTTTTCAGTAGTTGGTACATTTAGAATAAAGGTTAGGTGCTGCATATGTGCACAAAGTGAGGGATAGCCTCCTTAAACAGTGTTCATTTTTGACAGTTTGGTCAATACTTATGCAATACTTCTGTCACTGAAATAGGAAATACTCTTTTAAGATGCATTTTTACATTAAATTTTTTACACAGAGTTACTTTTGTAATGATGAACACAAAAAAAATTCTGCCTATGGTTATTGTCTTTGATAATAAACCGTGACAGACATTGTCAGTTCATCGCACCCACCTGGTCCCACCTGATTAGAGGTGAAACACTTCACTAGCTTAACGTTTGCTGATCACAGACACTACATTTACCAATGTTCCCTAAACGCCTCACAGTGCAGACTGGTAGATGTTATCCAGACTGCGCTAGTCTTTGTAACTGGCATACAGGAGGGAAATTGAAACTAAAGTATTGATCTTATTACACTGGTATTGTTCAATATCAATACCAACGCTGGTATCGCTATTATTGATGTTGGGATCGATCTACCCACCTCTACCGTATGGTCTTTTTAATCAAAGATCAATTTGTGATTGACATTTGAGGTCAGGAGCAAATTGACAAAATCACTTTAACATACTGGGGAAAAAAAAGATAAATTTTGAATATTTTGAGTTTGAAATCTTCATTGTTTCTTACTTACAGGACACTGTTTTTACTAGAGCTGCACAATATATTGTCTGACATGAAATGGGAAGAAAGACAATTTAACTCAAACACACAGCACTTTATTTCATGTTTGATACAAAATAAACACTCATTTCCCATGAGAAAAGTCTATCTATCAGAACATAATTTACTCCAATTTAATGTTCTTGAATATACAGGGGGTCCTCAGTTTATGACGTCCTCGACCTACGGCGTTTCATCGTTACATCAGAACTGGTTACGTGGAACTAGTTGTCAAGCGGAGTGGACGAATAAGTCGTCACTCGGTGCTGTAAGACGGCTTTGTTTACATTCTCCAGTTGTATGCCACCTTGGATTGTGCTACATTTGTGAATGTTGTGCCCCTCATTATGGCTCCAAGCATAAGTCAGACTCTTCTGATGGCAGTTCTTCTAAGAAAAGGAAAGCCATCTCTATGGAAGTGAAATTAGACACAATAAAATGCTCGGAACAGGGTGAAACGACGACGAACATCGATAAAGTTGTGAAGTGCAACACACTGTAGCGACCCTCTGTGATGAATGAGTGAGACTTTATCTCATTGTCTGATCGTTTATTGAACCTTCACAGAGACTACTGTGGGCCGTAGCCAACAGCATAATAACTACAAAAACTCTAGAACTTAGCTCCAGAATTAGCCGCTGTTCCCAGTTCTCTCTGACTGCTGACTCTGAGCCAATCAGAGGTGAGCTAACTAAACATGGCACGTTATGCATGCCGTTGAGGAGAAAATGGAGGCTCAAGATGTGACCTTCTTGGACGACGGGATAGAGAAGCTTGAACATTGGTGGACCAAGTGCATTGCAAGAACAGTCTTTCTCCTGTGATGTTTTGTGCTGAGGTTAAGATAATTTTGAAGAACCCTTTACCTGTCTAATATAGTGGAGGTTTCACTGGTGTCACCAAAATGGTTCTAACCCATTGGAGCATGGATATGGAACATTGGGAGGTGTCCTGTGGTGTTGGTGGTGCATCTTCTGGGTCCTGTGGATCAATTTTTTTCTGGTGGGACCTGTGAACGTTTAATCAGATTAAAGGCTGGGGAATGTGAAGGCCAAGCCAACACTTTGGGCTCTTGGTCATGTTCTTCGAGCTGTTCCTTGTTGTGTGGCAGTGGCCGTTGTTCTGACTTTTGGGAGTTCTATTGTCATGATGAGTCTGCATTGTCTGCAACAATGTCAAGGTGTGTTGTCTTGATGCTACGTCCACATAAATGCCAGCAGAACATTGCTTTACAAGAAGTTTGTCAATGTTCACTTTACTTGTCAGTGGTTTTAATGGTGTTGCTGTGTATTTGACCATGTAATGGTTGAACTCAGAGGTCGAATAACTCTTCAGCTTAACCACGACCGACTCTTGTGCTAAACTATTGCTCCTGATTGCAGGAAAACAGCATAAAGAAGTTTTCAAGGAGCAAATTATGTTGTGGGAACAAATAAAAACACACAAGAGTATCATTAAAATTTGGTCTCGCAGTGGCTGAGAATCTGGAGGCAGCAACAACTGGCTTCAGGCTACGCTTCAGGAACATAACTGCATCTGTGCTTTATACAACTCAATGCCTCATACTGCTTGTTTATGTAAAAGCAAGACTTCTGCTGCGTGATGAGAGCAACATAATTCACAATATCCAAACATCTCATGCTGATTTTTTGCAAATGATCATAGACCGACTGCTTCATTAGACAGTTGAAATGTGCACAGTGCTAAGCTCTCACCTTCACTTATCTGTGCAGACGAGCAATATAACAGCATGGAATAACAAACCTTGGTTTCTCAATTGTGTTTTCAGAATTTTCAAACATCAGTATAAGTGGTTTCCTCATCACAGTCAACCCACAGGCACTTCATTCTTATGTACATGCACACTATGCTCATTATTCTCCTATTTCTGACTGCGTACTTAATACAGAATGTGGTTCAAGTGATTACCTGACAAATCCCTAGATGTATGCACAAGGACACTGTTTTGTTAACCCTCTGAACCCAACACCGACCAGCAGACTTGAAAGGCAGGTTGTGTTTAAATAATTTGCCAATATTACATCATTTATCACAGTGGAAACTATGAAATGTAAAGAATTGTTGGATTGTCAACTTTCTGAAGGTCCTTGAAGTAATCATGTGCAATGTGTTCTGTCAGGAAAATTAACCAAATCTGAGTTTAAAATTCAGATGTTGCCTCAAAATTACAGTATGCTATGTGTCTCATTCTAAAAATAACTCAAACTAAACAATCTGCTCTAACTAGATTATGTAAAAACCCAAAAAATCCATGCTAGTCAGTATAACTGAAAAGCCACAAAAGACTCAGCTGCAAACAACATATAACAAAGATTGAGGGCAAATATGTTATAATGTTGTACAATGTCAAAAATTGCTTTCATTTGCTATTGTAAATATGTTTAATTTCATGTTTAGTGCCAATATTTAACAGTCAAGGGACAAAAAGAGGAACATAGAGTTATTAAATAACTGTTCATCAATGTTGTTTGACTGAAAATACAGTTGGCCTTTTTTCTGATTGATCAATTAATGATTTTGACTGAACCCTAAAATCTACCACCAAATTTGGAAGGCATGTTAAAAAAAGCAAAAAAATCAGAAACTGAAACTGTAAAATCGCAAGGAATCATTAGATTTTCACCTTTCCAAAAGTCAAAACTGAACCACATCTAAGTTCAAATTGGTGATATTTCATCAAAACCAATTTATCATCAATGTCTCATATACATATTTGTTTAAAAAAAATGCTTGCTTGATCAGATTGTGTCCCAAACACAAAATTCTGCTCTCCTCAGCACAACCAAGACACCTTTAGTGACACAGCTGCAACCAACAGTCACATGACAAAAATTCAGGGACTTTTCGTGACCTGCTCCACATGACATCATGTGGAGCAGGTCACGTGATCTGGAATTAACACACTTCTTTGAGAGGTGTTTTGTAATGGGGAACTTAGTTGAAAGTGATACAATTTGTTATTTTCCATATAAAATGTGATATATTGCCAAAAAGAAAAAAGATCTGTCCTGATGATCTCAACTTAATAAAAAGAACACAATCAAAACAATTTATGAATAAGTTCATTTTATTATTGTTTAGCTAATTAGAAGGTGGCTGTTATTAAATTCAGACGGTTATTTAGTTGACATTTTAGTGATATCCAGTCATTTTTATTAATGTGATTGTTTCCATAACAAATAATTATGAAATTTGTAAAGACATGATCATAATGAACACAAAGAAACATTAATTTTTTTTTTTTTACTTTTAATAAAAATGTATGCAAGATATATCCCATGGACTTCAAAATCCCTCAATTATACATTGACCCAGCCGCATTTTTTTCCCTCCATTATTGGTAAAACATGAAAAGTACATACGGATTCCAGGATTTTTCAGTTTTTGAAATAAAGAAATTTGACTTGGTTTTTTTCTTTTTTATGATTTGTGTCATTAAAACTGTATTATTTTACACAGAGTTTTTGAGCTCTCCTTACTTCTAGTCATGGCTGTGCTGTTTCCATAAGAGGTGCTCATTTATTAAAATGTGCCAGCTGTGAAAATAAATGTGACAGGAGGGGGGACAAAAAAAAGACCAGAAACTGCTTGAGGTTCAGAGGGTTAATGTAGCATGCAGAAGCTGGAATGTTCAGTACCAACACAAAACATCAAAATGAAGTTTTGGAGACGGTAAGATGAACTTATAACCTCTTCACACACTGAGGAAGCTAACAGCCTCTTAATAACGACGCTGATACTTAGAAAAAAGAGGTTGCTGTACTCATTGACCAGCGTTGTGTGAAACAGTGTTCCAGATGGTGCGTCGACCCCTGGCCTGGACTTGGCCTGTGGTGGCTCCATGAGGCGAAACGGTTATTTGCAAACTTCTCCATATACCCTCAGTTACTGAAGTTCAGTGAACCGGATAAATGTTTGGAGTCGGAGAATATCTGTGCTCATACCAGAGGATGTCTGAGAGCAGGCTCGGCTGTCTGTGTTGGTGTGATGGCCTTTAGAAGTGGGGAAAAAAGCTTACAGTTGGTATATACGCTGATCGATTGACACCCAGTATTGATGCCGGCCGCTTCCAGTCAAGGTCATCATGATTCTATGTAATCCCAATAGATTAAACCAGGGGTGTCAAACATGCGGCCGCGGGCCAAAACCAGTCCACCAGAGGGTCCAATCCGGCCCGTGGGACGACTTTTTAAAGTGTAAAAATTACATAAAAGACACAAACAGCAAATTGTAAATTTGTAAAACTATAAATTTAAAGTAATTTCTAGACCATGACAAGTTGTTTTGATCATAAGGTAAAATACTTGATTGCTCGTTGTTCTTTTGTCATTTTGTCTCATTTTTGTCATATTTTATCGTTTTTGTCTGACTTTTGTCATTTGTCTCATGTTTTTGTCGTTTTGGTTCTTGTTTTTGTCGCTTTGCGTTTCCTTTTTTTCTCACGTGTTTTTTTTTTCTTATTTTTGTCATTTTGTGTTTTGCTTTATTCGTTGTTTTGTGTATCATTTGTGTCATTTTGTGTTTTTTGTCTCGCTTGTGCTGTCTACTTTTTTGCTTTGTTTCTTGCTTGTGTCATTTTTTGGCTGTTTTATGACATTTGTCCATTTTTTATCGATTTGTAACTTTTTTTATCCCTGTTTTGTTTTGTGTCGTTTGTCTCATTTTTTGTCGTTTTGTGTCTCCTTTTTATAATATTTTGTCTTGTTTTTGTTGTTATCTTTTTTTGTCTGACTTTTGTCATTTTGATCATAAAATGGAATACTATATCATTCAGTTCCAGAAACCTGTGACTAAATGTTTTGTTCCTTTGTAGATACACTGATCTGTAAGTTGTAATGTGTAAATTATAAACTGAGGCATAATAATGTTGAAATTGAACTTATTTTTCTAAGAAATTCCAGGTTGTTCATGATGCTTTGTAAAAAGATAATTCCTTCAATGTGAACATTTTCAGAATGTATTTTTTTGCACTAAAACAAAGGAAAAATCTGGAGTTATTTATAGGTTATTATGCTGTGATTTTACTGGTCTGGTCCACTTGAGATCAGATTGGGCTGAATGTAGCCCCTGAACTAAAATGAGTTTGACACCCTTGGATTAAATGCTCAACAGCGAGCTGCATGGTGGAAAACATTGCCCTAAACATACAGTAGCACAACCAACCGGGTGAAAAAAAAACATAAAAATTCATGTATTGAATGATGACCTTCAGTTGAGTGGGATGTGTTTTAATAGAAAAACTCATCAGCCTACTCAGCTATTACTTGTGTGTGGAGAGGCCTGAGTCTGTGACCCCTGTGAAGAACAGAGGCAAGGACGCGCCGTTTTGTTGACATAATGCATTCAAAAATTTCTCTTTCTCGTCCTGCAATCATCTGCAAATGCTAGGCTAGTGGGAAGCCTCCATTACCGCCATCATTATCATCCTTCTCGCGAGCATTTAAAGAAGCGTTGCAGAGGTCAGCAAGTGTGTTGAGGTCACAATGACCCTGCTGGCAAGCTGCAGGAGATGGAGATAAATAATGAGGACTGTACCATCCGCGACTTTTGCTCGGGGTTGGAGGGAATCATACAGACTCATGCATTCGTACGGCGTATCTATAGAAGGACACACACCCCAAAGCTCCACTCTCACAACAGTGTCAGTGGATAACTGGGTTAGAGGTGGGGAGGGCATTTCTCCCTGTATCACTGACCCGCTTTAAGTTACATCGTATTCCCCTGAGAGAGGATATGATCCTCTGTGTCACTGAAAAATGAAGGGTGAAAGGAAGTAGCGGGGGAGGACGAGGAAGACGTGTTAAGGGGAGAGAGCGAGAAAGGGGGAAGAAGGGAGAGAGGAAAAAGCTGCATGTGATGTTTGACAGAAATTGGAAGAGAAATGAGGGAGGCACTAAGTGGATACAGATTACAAATTATAAGAAAACCTCTGGAGATTTATGACTTTCCTGGATGGAAAATACATCTCAATCAAGAGACTACCTGATGAAATAAGGTTTAAAAATACATACAATCATACAGTCATATGTTTTGTTTTTTTTAACCAAACCCAAAGGTTAACCAAATGATAAAACAAGAAAAGCACTCAGAGTGCAGTACTCCACTCAATCTTGAAAAAATTCATGGCAGAAATCACGGCAACGTAGAATGAGGCCATTTAATATAAATGTACTCACAAACAGAATGACCTTGCACTGAACACAGGCGTGTGTCATGCATGTGTACGTTATGTACGGATACTGAATCTCATGCCCTAAATATGCAGCGGGCAGCGGGAATTGATGGGGCTCAGAAACACCCCCACAATTTAATCAGTTGTTCCTTGAAGCATTTCCGACTGATAAGTTCCCGTAAGTCTGCAGTGGTGGATTTGTAGTAGGATCACAATTATGTGATTGTCAATAGGCACCTGACGTAGTGTTCACTTGTTGTCATGGTTACAGTGACGCCAAGCCCCTATCTCGCAGTGATACAGAAATCTTTAACAAATCAGTGGATCCAGACAAAGTTTGACATCGAGTTTGGCATCACTGCCAAAATCTAATCACTTGGTCCTTGTGTCATTTCTGACCTTCCCTAAAAATTTCATCCAAATCCATTATTCTGTTTTTGACTAATGTGACAGACAGACAGACAGACGTCGATCGCAACATAACTCCAGCGTTCCTTGGTGGAATAATTATTACCCAAACAGGGCACTAAAATTAAGGCTGCATATTATTGGCCAAATTTATGATTATGATTGTTTTGATAAATGCCAAGAAAACGATTTTTTTTTTTTTTTTACATCTTGACCGATGTTTGTCAGTGTTTTGCCCTGATCCGAGCATTTTATTATATCTAATTTCACTTCCATGGAGATGGCTTTCCTTTTCTTCGAAGCCTCTGACTTACGCTTGGGAGCCATGATGAAGGGCAAAAAGTTAGCGAATGTAACACAATCTAAGGTGGCGTAGAACAGGAGAGTGTAAACAAAGTCGTGTTGTAGCGCCGTGTGACGACGTGTTCATCCGCTCAGCTCGTTAACTAGTTCCACGTAACCAGTTCCGACATAATGATGAATGTAGGTCAATGACATCATAAACTGAGGACATCCTGTACAGCAACTTAGAGAATATCAGCCCTGTTGGACTTTGACTTTATTGCACTGTCAGCTATAACAATTAAGCCTTAGTTATAGTTCTTTGTGGACGTGCACACGGACATCTATGGACAGCATAGAAGCATCGTCGTTGTTATACTTTCTAGTCTGCTTGGAGTTTGCGCAGTCGACCCACAAATGGGCAGTAGGTTGGCATCTGCATATCCTTCACATAAACACGACTGCTCTTTTGGAGTAGACTGTGCACTGACACAAATTTTGTGCAGCACATGGATGTCCACAGAGGAATCCGCCTGAACTTGGACTTGACGTCACGTAAACTTTACCAAATACGTGGAAAGAATAACACTGGCCTGACGCAAAGGTGTAATGAAGTGGAAGCCAAATTGAACAGTGTGTTTGTTCCTCAAACTAAAATCTGAATAAAATCACCGAAATTGGAACCTAAGCTCTCAAGAGACACAGAACAGGGCTATAAAGGGAAATCAATGAATATTTAAGACACGGAACGCCACATGGACTACATTAGCGAGCTGGCTGATGAAGCCTGAGGTTTATCTGGTGATGGATGCCGGCTGCTGCTGGGAGACCGTGGATAAGTTTCTCTCTTTCTCTCCTTCACAGCATCTCGGTTTCCATTCTCCTCCACGACCTCCGTGACTCACCTTTGCTCTTTTAGCTCTGTCTCGCTGCCTCTCTACAACTCCCCTCCTGTCTCGTCCTCTCGCCGTCTCCATCTCCGCCACCTCTCTCCCATCGCTTCGCCCTCTCCCACTCACCACCCACACCCACTGCTGTCTGCCTGTCTGTTAGGGCTTTGTGAGAACACATTTAGAAGCCCTTTTCCAGAGAAATGTCAGGGGAACGCTGAGCTAACGCCAACCGTTAGATTTCAGCAGCGTCTAAAACGTGGCAGACTGCACGAGCGTGCACGCAGGCTTAAATATGATCAAGGATGCGTGTGTGAGCAAACGACCGTGTGAATGTAGCACACGTGTGAATCTTTCATTATGTGTGTATTAATATCTGTCATCTGCCATCTATCATTTGTCACAGAGGTCAGGCAGAAGGACGCTATCCAGGAGGAAAAGATGAGGAATAGAGGATGTGTTCCATATATCAGCTCGCCTCTCTCTCTTTCTATTCTTTCCTCCTTTCAAATGGTCACAAGTCATCTTTCATTTAGCACCTCCTGAGCGTGACGTGATGCCACATCTCCAGGTGATGGCCTGTTTCTCTGAAGGGAAAAAGAATGTGATGAGGGATCTTTGAGGTAGAGATACTTAGTCTTATTATATTTGTATTACAATGTGGTCCTTTTGTGGGATAAAAAATGTGAAAATGTCGGACATTTTCATATATTCTTCCGTGATACTAAGAGCTGATTTGGAACCTGATTTAGAAGTTTTTCATTAGAGCTGAACTGATGTGCTTTTTTTCATGTTCTGATACCAATTTTTAGCAATCAAGTAGACTAATAACTGTTACTTGGAATTGACATACACTACAGTTCAAAGTTTGGGGTCACTTAGAAATGTTCTTATTATTGAAAGAAAAGCCGTTTTTTTTCAATGAAGATAACATTAAATGAATGATAAATCCAGTCTCGACACTGTTAATGTGGTAAATGACTATTGTAGCTGGAAACAGCTGATTTTTAATGGAATATCTCCATAGGGGTACAGAGGAACATTTCCAGCAACCATCACTCCTGTGTTCTAATGCTACATTGTGTTAGCTAATGGTGTTGAAAGGCTAATTGATGATTAGAAAACCCTTGTGCAATTATGTTAGCACATGAATAAAAGTGTGAACTTTCATGGAAAACATGGAATTGTCTGGGTGACTCCAAACTTTTGAATGGTAGTGGACATTTGCAAGAACTTTGGTATCAAAATTGGGAATGACACAAACTCCAAGACAAAACTTTGTTGAAATATCTTTGTGTATTTGTTTTTTTTTTTTTTTTGCAAGAGAGCTTTTCAACATTTATCCATTGGTGCTGAGAGTCTATTGCTAGTGACATGTAACCAATCAAATATCGCTGTGGGCGGAACTTGGCTCAATATCACAAAGTGACTACAAATAAAGGCAGACAGCTGCATCAAAGCCACAGACAAGCATTTTTAAAATCAATTTGTTTATTGGGAAATTATTTTTAAGGTTTTTTTTTAAAGATATTTTTTGGCTTTATTAGACAGTTAGTGAAGACAGACAGACAGGAAAGTAGGCAGAAGAATGGGGGGAAGACCTGCAGCAAAGGGCTGTGAGCTGGAACTGAACCCAGGCCACTGCGTCAGGGACTATTGCCCCTGTTTTGTGTTTGCTCAACCAGTTGAGCTACAAAAAATATATAGATAATTGGAAAAATGCTGAATATCGACTCTGATAATCAGTCAGTTGGGTAATCTGTTGACCTTTTCTCTTTAATTAGCGCAATATGGTTTCTATTCAGTGTCAATGTACAGAATGCTAGAAAGTGACAGTAAATGGCAGAAGCTCCACTTCAAACACTTTGTACATAAGCTGACAAAGCATACATGCACTTAGTTCCAATTATGAAGTCTACTTTTAAATTATGACAATATGAACTTTTAATTAGTAGGAATTTCAATCTTATTGTATAGCAGTGATTGATGAAATCTTTTGTGTATGTTGACGGTTTTGGGAAAAACGTGAAAATCACTCTTGTGCAAGAGCGCAGCCCTGAATGATTCATGTCAGGCGTCTCCTGGTTTTTCTCTGCTGCCTCTGCTCTGTCTTCTTGACATGTGACAGCCGATGAAACTGGAAACAGTCCGACACGTGACAGGTGCAAGATAATGTCGAGTAGCTCATGGGTAGATTACTCTGATACAATACATCTCTAGGTTGAGCCGGTGAACCTGTCTGGCGTGAGTGTTCACAGATGAATTTAAAATGCGTCTTGGCCGATCGGGTCACAAGTACGGAATGCTAAACTGCTTTAAACCACTTGCCGAGGTGGTCTGGGATGCATTTGGCCACATATCCTTTGTAATGTATACCTTAATTCATCCTTGTCACAAACATTAAAGAAAAATACATCATCAATGCAGAACATGGTGACTGTGGATCTTTTGGAAGTCTAAAATCAGTTTGTCCTGCTAATCTCAACAGCTGGAATAAGCTTGTACATGTATATTAGCTATTGAAACGTTATTGTTTTCCACTTGCTCATAGGGGGACCATGGAATCTTTGGGATTGTTGGATTTTCACATATATTTATGTGGGGTCATAACTTCAGCTCTAAGTTGTTGAAGTTAATCTCCATAATTATTAATGCTCATAATATTTATAGCCACTAATTTTACTTCAGTATTTTATAATACCCTAGGATCTTAGCTGTATTATTACATTAGTTAGGTAGTTGTCTATATTTAATAACTCTGTTTGGAGCAATCTGTATCACAGTCGGGTCAAATAGTATTTTCTGTCATATTTGTAGGGTTTTAATTCCAATATGTAAACTACGCAGGTAAAATCACAACATCAATAACACTACAGAGTCTTAGTTCTATATTTACATTTGATAGGTTAGTGTTGTGGCACAGATCACAGATATTCTTATTGCTACTGTTATTATTATTAATGATTTCTTACCTAGCCCATCTTTTGCTTGCCTGGTGACAGACTGATGAAATATCTGAGTGGAAGTGACGTCGGCAGGAATGAAACCTGAACACGAGCGCTCAGCTGGACTCCCCATGCATGTTAAGGCACAGGTGCGAGCGGTGATGTATCGCAGCTGT
Organism: Amphiprion ocellaris; assembly: GCF_022539595.1. NCBI lineage: Eukaryota > Metazoa > Chordata > Actinopteri > Pomacentridae > Amphiprion > Amphiprion ocellaris. The sequence goes on from NC_072786.1 coordinate 6,430,168, forward strand.
CCACTTGTGTTTGCATCCCTGAAATGCAACTACGTGCAAGCAGATTTAGAGACTGTAAATATTTTGGAATTAATTTCTCACCATGGTAGTGGGTTTAAGTGTATACATGCATGGTTGTCAGTCTCTTTGTGTTGGTGAAGTGATGGACTGGCAAACTGTCCATGATGTGCTCCGCCTCGTGCCCAGTGGGATACGCTCCAGTCCCCTGTGAGCCTTTACAGGATAAAGCAGGTGTAGCTAATGGATGGATGGATGCTTACATCATAAGAGGCACTAAAACACTTTCCTGTTGCTAGGGAGATCAAAACTTGTACCCTCAATGTGAGCATACTGAAGGGGATGGGATGGCAAACTAAAATTCCGAACATAATTTAAAAACTGCAAATTTAAATCATGATAAATATTGCTCCATATAAAAGACATGAAGATGAGTCATTTTAGAGGTCAGGCTGACATTATATATACTGGCACCCCTGGAAATTTTCCCGAAAATACACCGTTTCTCCCAGAAATTGTTGCCATTACAAATGTTTTTTGGGTATACACGTGTTTATTTCCTTAATGTGCATTGGAAAAACATAAAAAAGGCAGAAGAAAAAAGTCAAAATTGACATAATTTTACACAAGACTCAAAAAATTGACCGGACAAAATTGTTGGCACTCTCAACTCAATATTTAGTTGCACACCCTTTGGAAGAACTAACTGAAACCAATGGCTTCCTATAACCATCAACAAGCTTCTTACACCTCTCAAATGGAATTCTGGACCTCTCTCCTTTTGCAAACTGCTCCAGGTCTCTCAGATTTGAAGGGTGCCTTCTTGCAACGGCAATTTTGAGATTTCTCCATAGGTGTTCAGTGGGATTTAGATCTGGACTCATTGCTGGCCACTTCAGAACTCTCCAGCGCTTTGTCTCCAACCATTTCTTAGTGCTATTTGAGGACCTATATTTTTAGGTCTAATATGCTATGTAAGTGTTGATAAATCATATTGGCATTGTGGGAAATTAGCTGAATACTTTCCTGAAATGGCAGCTTCTCCAAAAAACTAATTGTAAAATTATATACACATGACCTCCTGTTTCAAATACTGCTGCTCTCTATCTGATGTATTTGCACTTATTTGTATTCTATTATAGTTTTTAATTTTATTTTTATATTGTCCTCTGTCTTTTTAATTGTCTCCAATGTTTTTATGTTTCAAGAGCACTAACCAAATTTCGTTGTATCGTCTGACCTCAATAAAATGAAAATAGAGTTACTACTACTACTAAATCCACTATGAACAAAGTGAGTTTTACAAGTACACATTCACCAAACCCCCATTCTGTGGGATTTATTTTCCTTTTGGGTCTCTTTTATCCAATTTCCTAAGAAACGAGACTTGGCTGTCTAGACGCTACATGTCTAAAATCGCTGCAGGGAGACAATTCAGGACTAGAAGACAAGCAATCCTGCCTTGTAAGTTCAATTTGTGCAAGTTTTTGCCACAGCAATCAGCATCCAACTTTCTACCATTTATTACTAAGCTAGCTGAGCACATTTGGAACATAGTTGTGCATAAATGCCAGTATGAAGGATGGGAATAGCTAACGTGAAGCCACTGTATGCCACAGTGTTGCCTCATTAAATGGTTTAAGGTTTAGTCTTTGTGTTGGCGGAGGTGCACTCCTCCAACAAAGAGTGGACTCTGCAGTCACAGCTGGAGGAAGCAGTGGCCTTTGCATGCATGTGCCTCTGTTTGTGAGTGGTAATTTGGGACACGGCGCTAATGACCAAATTATCATTCAGCTCAGGCGCACAGGCAGGAGAGGACTCACAAGTGTACACGAGCACACACACACACAGACATGAGCAAGAAAGTAATGATTTGTGGCTGTGTTTGAGTGCTCACATGCATTAGTGCCTGTGAGCGTGTGCATATATGTAGATGTTGCATGTCGATCTTCCCTCCCCGCCTGTGCAAGATGACGAGGTCACTGGGCCGAGCCTCTTAACTTCACAGTTCAATTTGGATTTGCATAATCCTGGCGCTAATTTCCACGGGGTGCATTCACCCAGCATATCTCGACAGGTGACGGGGTTAGACAGCTATCCCGTGTTCCGCCGCTCCGCCAGCCGAGCGGAGCGGGCAAACATGCAGCAGGAGAATAACGCAAGAAACAAGGGGATCAAGAGGAGCTGATGATTTATTTCGAGGAGTCAGACAAACAGTTTAGAAGGAAAACCGAGGCTGTGAAGTCGGCGATTAAATTGAAATGAAAAGACAAACTGTGAAAAGGAGGAAAATAAATTCTCGTCAGAATGGATTCCAGATAGTAAACGACAAAAGAAACAATGAGATTACTTGCGAATTGGTAAAGCATATAGACTGCAGTGTTGGTTTGAACAATGGCACAATCACTCACTTTTATCACGGAGAGCCTGCGAGCTCAACCGTTTGTCACTCGGTCATAAATGGAGAATGAAAACTGTGGATTAAGGTTTTGTTTAAAAGTGCCACACTCATCACTGTAAGCTCATTTCAACAAATCTTGGCTCACATACAGAATATGCAGCCGGAACTTGTGCATGTAAACATTCTGAGACTCTCCAGTAAGACAGCCTAACATTGTGAATTCAACAAAGCACTGAGAACAGTTATAGTAAACAATGTGCTCATAGTCAGTGTAGTTGACAGGCATGTTTTCTTCAAAATATTACCAAAATTACACCACTTATCAGAGCCAGGAAACAGAAATAATCTTAGTATTTTCAATTTTACACTAGTTCTTGAATGTATGCCACGTGTAGCTGTATCAGAAAGAAACGGTCAAATCTAAGCTTGAAATTGTCATATTTAATCAAAATCTCCTTTTTCTACAGATCTCATTTTCAAATTTGCACTGGCTCATGTTAAAAAAAATAAAACAAAAAATTCAGCCTCAGTGGAAATGTGAAGCCAAGATTCTCTCAGCTGCAACCGACAGTCATGTGCCAAACAATTTTGGTGAGCTGCAGGCTGTTTACACAGAGCAGAGAGGGGATGGCGAGACAGACTGAGAGGAAAACAACATACTTGAGTTGCAAAGTAATCTCAGAATGGCTCAAAAATGGCATACAGAGGAGCAAGTTGTTGGAAAATATATTCAACGTGGCAGAATATGATCCTAAAACTGATTAAGTAAGTAGTCTGAAAAATGTCCAGTATATAGAAGCTGTAAAAATATAAATAGTAAAACCTCTATAGCATGTGGAGTAACAATTTTTTTCAGTATTGGTATCACCTGTGTGCACCTGGAAAGATTTTAGTGATTGTATATTCTTTTTTTTTTTAATATATATATATATAAAAAAAGTTAAGTAATAAAAGAAAATTAAGATTTTTTTCATGAAAAGTGGCATTATAACTATTTCATTCTGCATAGAAGACATTTGTGAGTCCTCTCTACTTCTAGTCAAGGTTGTGCTGTTTCCATAGTGGTGCAGAACATTATATTTCAGAGAAAAATTAGCTCATAGTGAACAAAAATGTGACAGGAGAAGAAACATGTAGACAAAAAACAAAACATAATATCAGTGGATCAGAACCAACTCAAATCACCTCATGATGAAATCCTAGATTTGTGTGAAGCAAACTTTATACTGCAGTAAAAAAAAAAAAGATTCCACAGTGAGTAAAAATGTGACCAAAGCAAAAAAAAAAAAAAAAAAAATATATATATGTTTGTCGTTCAGAGGGCTAATGGGACAGTCCAGCAGTCTAATACTATAGGTCCATTAAGTTAGCAAGACTTGCAATAGAGATATTGAAAAAGTTTGTCAACATAGTTTAGATTCAGCTCCTGGCCTGTGTTAGTGTTTGAAAACCTAGTGTTACGTCCCCATGAGGTCGGGGATGAGGGGAGTAACAAAAGATCTAAAGAAAACCGGGTTAAAGGAACAGGAGAACTGATTAGGTAACAAAAATGTGATGTTTTGGGTTTTTTTTAAACGTTTAAAGTGAACTAAAATAAAAGCAAGCTTCTTAATAAAAAACAAACAAACAAAAAACCAAGCCGATCCATAGTTCAATGAGCACCATACACGACTAGTTGCTGAGCTGGTCCACTGACCACTAAGCTTGGGGTTGCCTGGCTTTTAAACTCCTTTTTGATGGTGGAGTGTTCCACAGGTGCAGCTGGCCCCTCCTGCTGGGCGTAACCCCAAAGATAATGAAAACCCCACACAACCCACCGACACACAAATGCAGCACTGATGGTACGTATCCACCTGATCCGTCGATTTCTAACATCCCATTCATTGTCTATGTGAAACGCACCGCGTTGCATGCTGGTCTGGTTGCAGTGCGTTTTCAGCTGTGATCAGGTGCGTCTCCCCGGAGCGGGTCGCAGCTCATTTGCATAAAGTAGACTCTACTTCTACTTTCTGCATATTCGATATGGTGTGCGGAGGTCCGATGCATCGCAAAGCTTTCGTCAAATGTCTAAACCGGCCATCGTTGAACTAACACGAGGACGGATTCAGCAACTGCACAGCTTATTTCTCGCCTCAAATGCTTTCAGAAACACTTTTTTGCAGAAGTGTTTTCATAATAAAAGAGAAAGTTTGCAACCGAGCCGCCATGTTGGTCCGGCTTGAAATCCAGCAGCAGACAGCCCCCGAGTCGATGCGTTTGTCCAATCAGGGGCAGGCAGGATAGCTGGAGAAGAAGGCCGGTAGGAGTTGAACACCGGCTACTGGCTGCAAGTGCACGTCCACCAAGCAGGAGATTTTTAGGTGCGGCACATTTACCTGCAGAAAAAACGGATCAGGTGGACATGTACCATGAGCGTTGTGACACTAGCTTAGCGTTAGCATGAGCTTCAGGTACCTAGCTAGTTGGCTGTTAAATTGCTGAAAAGTACACTCTTTTTGTGCAACACTCATGGACAGTCAGCAAAACACATCTGTAACTCCATCTTGTGAAACAAGAGACTCAACCAGGTGCTAGAGCGAATCTACAATCTGTAAAACTGCATCTCTCTCATCTCCTGCATTATCAGTTAATGTATATTTAATTGGTTAACCTATTCGTAGAGAAAAATCAATTCACAATAAACAATTTGCATCCCTTGTTGGAATGCTAGACTGGTTGTTTTGCTTTGCTTCCAGTCTTTAAATTTTGTCTTCCTGACTCTTGCTCTATAGTTAACATACAGACAACAGACTGGTCTCGATCTTTTCATGTACTTGCAAGTAAACTAATGAGTGCAGTTTCTTTAACACTGAATAATTGCTTTAAAAATGTGTGGTTTGGGGGCTGTGTAATGGTCAAGTAGTTAAGTCTCATTTGGGTTAAAATGCCCTCAGCAGCTGAGCCCCTGGCTTGACGTTTGACTGTCCAGACCCATATTTCATCTCATTCCTTCACTCTCTTTCCCTCTGTCTCAATTGTGCAAAAATAATGCAAAAAAATGCCAAAAAATGTCTCGTCTCCAAGCCTCAAATGATGTCACTTGAGTATTTGTTTCATCCTTTGCAAAGCTCCTGGAGAGGCACAGAAGACATTTTCCATCTTTCCATCTTTCTTTAACAGGCTGTGCAGTCTTTCCTCTCACTAATAACCTCACGTTGACGAGTAAAATTGCTGGAGTCCCCCTTTATTACGGTTTTGATTCTCACTTCTCAATCCTCCTGTCTGCTTTGCTTCATCAATTTTAATTCGTCCCAGTGAAGCCCTTCCACATAAATTCAAATCGTCCTTGGTAGCAGCTGCTGAACTCTACAGCGTTTCACTCGTGTTATCGGATCAGCCGGTTTGTCAGCATTTATTTTACCAGGAATAAACTGCATTGATCTCCATAGATGGGATGCTATTTTCAGTTGTGTGAAGATGGGTGCTGCTGCCTGAGTTTGACCCAGTGACACATTTCCTGTCCCATCTGTCGGTGGGACCCAGAGGTGGCGAGACTCCCTGAACACTCGGAGAGGAGGAGAGTGTGCGTCTGCATCTCTATGTCGACTTAATGTTTACTCAGCGAGCCGCAGCTTGTCTCTGAATAATTCAGACTTGTTCATGCACACATACACTCTCTGCCATCCCAGTGGCACCGAGTGTGTGCCGTCAACCCCTGATGTTAATTTGCAGAAGACACGCCGAAAAAAAATAATCCAAATCTCTCCGAATGCCCTTTTCTTTACCCCGTTATGATGTCTCATCTTCTTTCCCTGTCGTCTCTTTGACCCATATCTGCTTTATATTTCTCGACATCTTTCATCCTCGCTTTTGCTTTCTGGCTGCCATCTGACTTTTCCTTTCTTGCTTTCTCTCATGCATAAGTAAATGAGAAGCAGGGAAACGCTTCTCAACTCCTGAAGTTCTGCCTCTGAGCTTTTAAAGATCCATAATTGAGTAGTCTGGAAAGTGAGATGCAATGAATGAGGACCTGGTCACACTAGAAAATGGTGCAGTGAAATAAATCTGCGTGTCTTTGCAAAATAGTTGTTCTTTGGCGCTGTACAATATCCTCACTGGGTTAGAAGCTAACATACTAGCCTGACAGGTCAGCAGTGGCCGGTCACAGCTGCTCTCTTCTAAGAAACTGATAGTCGTCTACCTCAAACTATGCGTGATCCTTTCACTTCAGTGTCTGCTGCTTGTGTGGCAGTTTTATTTACTTTCTAGAGCTGCTTCTGTTAACTCTAAAAATGTCTCAGCCACAAGCAAAACACACCAAATGTTCTGCTATTTGCTGCAAGAGTAAACACAAGAGTCTTCATGCACTCCCAGCCTCAGAGGAATTGAAGATCCGGTGGATTGCTTTTATTTGACAGGCCAATGTCCCCATATTAATAGAAAAATCCTTAGTGTTAGTGTGTTGTAGAGCTAATGTGGCTAATGTAGCATCTTGCCATGATCATTTGCCTATAGGTCTGTGGAAATTGCAAAGCTGAGAGATATTCAGAGATGGTGGAAGCTTGAAGACTGACCTGAAACTACTGAACAAGGACAGTAGCCAAAAGTTATGTTTTGAGATGTCATGTATTTGCTAGGGCTACACAGTGGTGTGGTGGTTAGCACGTTAGCCTTCCCAGGATCTTTCTGCATGGAGTTTGCATGTTCTCCCTGTGCATCCGTGGGTTTTCTCCAGGTACTCCGACTTTCTCCCACAGTCCAAAATCATCAGTCCATTTTTCTGTTGTAAATTTTCTTTGCTGTCTTTTTTGCTGGTGGTGGCGATGGTTCAGTGGCTTTATTCGGTAAAAGTTTCAGACTTTTAATGAAGTACAATCCACAAACTTTATTAAAGGTAGTAAAAGTAGTGTGAAAACAGTGCTGTTTGTGTGAGTGGGTGTTAGAGATTCAAATGGAAATACTGGACAATATTTTGGGGTCAATTATGCCCCTTTAAGGCCAGCTTTTGGGAGCATTCTGACATTTCTTAGGACATTTGTGCTATTTTTGCTAATTTATTACACATGTTCGTGCCATTCTTTCACCACTGTGCATAATTTTATTCAGTGAAAAGTTGCTGAAGAGGTAAAATAAAGCTGAATGATCAAGCTTGCAAACAGTCAATACGTAACTATGTACTATGTTGACTGAAGCATGATATCTGAATGATCCTACAGGCTTTTTCAACCCATATGTGCTTTATAAATCATTCAGTGAATCATTAAATCATAGCTTATTTAACTCTGAACTGAGGTTTGCTGCCATAATGCCAGAGCTTCAAAGAATATTATTCTGCACTGAATTGATTAATCAATGTGCAACATCTAGATGGAAGTGGAGGCTGGAAAGGAAAGGAGGGAGAACGTGAGAGGGTAGATGGGGAATTCAGAAAACACAGGAGATAAAGAGAAAAGAGCAAACACACAAAGCGAGAGCACAAACACTCTCGCTGACAGTCGTTTTCACTGTATCTCCAGCTAACAATCCTTATAATCTTCCAATCCTCACAAATCTGATGGATCAAAGTTAAATCTTGCTGCTATTCATCAGCACCTAGAGAGGAAACACATCAAGGCTTGTATGTGAATCTAATGTATGTGCGTTTTGTGTGTGTTCCCCCTCTCCCCCTGTCCTTCCTCCCCCTCCTCCCCCATCACTTCCTCTTCAGACCTGCTTGTAGCATGATACAGCAAAAATGCAAAACACCTCCAATGATTCCTTTCTTCCCCCCTCCTCCTTTCTCTGCTCCACTTTCTGCAGCTCCACACTTTCTCCATTCAAACCAGCTGCTTTTCTGCCCTGCAACAGAGAAACTCAGGGCTGAGCAGTTCTGCTGAATTTATTCAGAACCATGATGGTGTCTGCTAAACTCTATTTATAGCTGTCTTCGCTTACTGTACTGTAAACCTGCATAGAAATCCTCATGTGTGGGTGTTTCTGCTTGCCATCTTGTGTGCCTACATGTGGTCATATGGGAGTAGATTTCCAGAGAGAGGTAGGAGATACATCCCCTTTTAAGATTCAGAATACATGCATTAATACTCCTGCTCAATAAAAACACACCAAAAATAGACTTTTATTTTGAAAAAGCACTGCTAATAGATGCGAAAATGCAACCGGCAGGGGTATTTTTTTCTTTTTCGGGTAATTTCTTACAGAAAAAATATAAAGAATGAATTTTGAGATTATTCAACCTCTGAATCTAAAGAGGAAAATCTAATTACATCCATATATATTCCATTATATTTTGAACTCTCACCTTGTGCTTTAAATAAATAAAGATATTTCCACTCTAAATTGATGCAGAAAAGGCACAAATTGGTGCATAAAAATGCAGGAAATGAGGCCTTTGATGCTCCGGCTGTAGCCCCCCCAATATTAAAATGAAACCCATGCACATGGTTCTAATCAGAGTGTGTGTGGTATATACTGTATGCATGTGTAAATTGCACAAGAGGGCTTCTGTGTGCCAGACTTGGTCATGCATAATATAAATCCCTGGGTCTTGTCTGGGCTAACTCACTGTGATTGGCATAATTGATTAAATGGTTATAATATGATAATCTACTATTATATGTGCAATGTATAACTGTGTGTAACTCTCTCTCTCTGTGTGCGTAGGTGTGTGTTTGTTCTACATGTGTGTTCGTGCACATGTAATGACTTGTAAGTGGATGCAGGTCTGAATGTGTGCCAGCAGTATGTGTGTGCACACACAGGGCGGGCTGATGTATTTCTGTCCAATTAGCCAGTGACCCAATTCTCTGTGGCTGTCTCAGAGTCATTCTGTGGTTGTAATGGATTCACTCTATCATCATATTCCATCTCCCTGTCTGCATTACAGTGGAACACCAGTCAATTTAACTCGCACGTGACGTTCCTCTAACCAAGGACAGTTCAATCAATATCGGTGAACATGACACTGCTCTCCCCGGCAACACGTCTCACAAAGCCTTCAGTTTGCTTCTGATCAGCTGATATCGATATGTTTTCTGCTCCTGTCACGTTTTTGTTCACTGTGAGCTCATGTTTCCCTGCAACATTAAGTCCGGCACCTCTATGCAAACAGCATATCCATGAATAGAAGTAAAGAAGACTCAAAAATGTCTTCGGTGCAGTAAAATAAAGCTATAATGTCTAGGGCTGGGACTTTAACGCGTTAATTTCGATTAATTAATTACAGAAAAAATAATGCATTTAATCGCACCTTTCTCAGTTCCGTAATTTCTGGCACACCGGTAACACTGATGCACACTCCAGACCAGTAGGTGGCGGTAATGAACCTTAAGTCTGTTTGTAGCCATGAAGAAGATGCACAGGACACACTGATTGATGTCAGCGCACAAGAAAGTTTGGTGAACAGTGATGGAGGACGAGACCACTTTGAGCGTGTTGTGCGGAAAGTTTCTGATAAAAAATCTTCCCAATGGCAGCTTGGATAAAAGTGTTAACAAAGGGTTTTCTTATCACCGCAGCACTTCAAGCCGATGGTATCACCTCAATGCAAAACATGTTGCGGTTAGCACCAGAGCTAACGTTAGCTACAACAATCCTGGTATCGGCAAACGATCTAGCTATCCCATAATAGAGCATTTTAGAAGACACTGAAAGTGCTTGAGTTTACAAAAAGTCTTAAAATGTTGAATATTATTGTGATAATTGCACTTTGAGTTTACAGTGAAATGAAACATAAGCATTTTTGTTGTTGAAGTTAACAGATATGTCTATTCATCGATTCAGTCAACAACCAAAATTTATTTGGAATGAAAAATTTTACTTACCGTGTCAAATATTGCTATTTAACAAAAACGTTATTAATCGCGATTAATTAATTGCAAAGCCTCGAATTAATTTCTTTAATCGTGTCCCATCTTTCATCTTTTTTTCAAAAAGTTGAATTTCTTTGATTACTCATTTTACTAGAATTTTGTGCCCACATGTTGCCAGTACTAGAAAGATGGTGGCTGTACCTACTGTAGATGTCCTACTACTTAGATTTTTAATTTCCTTTTAAACATGGCCTGCAGTTCAACCGACAAATCCCCAAATTTTGGTCATGTGACTGCTGGTTGCAGCTGAGTCGTTAATGACTTCACGCTTGCACTGAGGAGCACACATAATGGGTTGGAACAAAAGATTTATTACAGTTTTTAAAAATAAGACATGTATAATATCGTGACTTTGCTAAAACGCCACAATTTTAAACTCAGGTTTCCCGATAGAATCCTTTGTCACTGATGTGTAGTTCAAGGAGTGTTGGAAATACGACAATTCTTTGTGTTTTTACAGGTTTAGGCTCTAATTAATGGTGTCATTTTGGTTATTTTTGAGGACAACATGCGTTTCAAACCTGCTGGTGTGTTTTGGATTTGAGAGGTTTAAAGATGCTGACTGTCCATCCTAGGAGCTTCAGACACAATACCTTATCTCAAACAGATGCTAAATAAAGTGTCCAAGTGAGCCGTTTGTCCAGCTTTTTCGATGCTTTATTCACATTCTTCCATTTTTCTCTGCTCTGCTCTGAGCAGCTTTAATCTTATTGCACTTTACTGCATAGCAGCAGTCATTCGAACCAGACTATATACCTGTATTTACTGTGCTTTTTTCTCAGTTATATTTACCATTATTTCCAATTAATTTCAGCTTATCTCTATATTACACTTAATACCTTGGGGATTCAGCGTTAAGCCACTGCTCTTTCTCCTCTGACTGTTGTTCATTAACAGAAAGTGACTTGTCTTTCTCTTAATGAAGGGCTTTGGAAAACACATCTGAGTACTTTATATTACTGGACTTTGATGCTCGCAGTATACTAGCATGACTTTACAGTGGGGGTGAGTAAAAAAAGGTGTTTATTTCTTACCAAATAGATGAAAAAAATGCTTTCCTTCAGAATAAATACAACTCCTGTGATTTACTATTCCTTCCAGCCTCCTTATCTCCCTGCAAGAACCAGAAAGGGGAGCTGATGTCAGCACCATGACAGTGCAGCCGACACCGACTACCTCTTTACACTGCAGCACAATTTTCTTAAACCATTTAAAGCCAGAGTGTTTGTGGCTTTATTGCATTTTTTCCTGACTTAATGTGTGGGTGCACAACATGATGCCACCCTCCACATGAGTACAGAACAGCTAAAAAAAAAAATCTTGCACACTACTTCAAATGATGGCATCTAATTACAGATCCACTGCTGAGCCACATATCTGTGATCCTCATAGGACATTTCTAGCTTGCAGGCTTCTTGTAGTTTCTATGGCTGCGCTCGCTTACTGTACATGCAGGTACTTTACTACTGTGCAGCATTTTTGGTGTGTTAGTTTCCTTCTCTTTGCATGTGGCTTTTGTAAACCACCTGTGACTGTGCAGCTGTTATATAAGATCATGTTTGTGCTATATGAAAGAGGGACTTATGTAATTGATTCTTAAAGAGACACGACGTGAACATGCTTTTAGACTTGTTATACGTAACTCACAAACACAAGCTGAAAAAGGACAAGCCTACTTTCACTGTTCTGACACTGTACGCCGATGCTCTAGCTGGAGTTTTTAACCTCCCGTTCCACTTTGTGCATGTGTGCGTTTATACACATGCGACTGTTATCTGTTCACACACCTGTGTCTGCCACAGACTGCATGCTGCTGCCCCACTCTCCTGTTGCCATGGTGAACTCCCTTTGGCCTACAGCAAGTGCATAGGTGTGTGTTCATGTGTGTTCACGTGTGCAACTTCCTGTTCTGCCTCTAATGACTGTGTGCATCTCCACATATAGTGCATGCCTGCTGGGACGTTAGCGTGCATCATGCAGGTACGAGTGTTTGTGTGACCATAAGCACATATAGCACACATGTGTTTGTGCGCGGCATGAGTGTGTGTTTTACCGTGTCCTGTGAGATCAAGCATGCAGACAGATGTGGGAGGAGGGGTGTGATGACTCACAGAGATGGTGGGAGGAAGAGGTCCTTGTCCTCTTTTAGTCGAGCTGTTTGTCGTCCAGATGCCTCGCTCCGTCTTCTTTTCACCTCTCCTCAAGCAATTTCTGCTAACAAGAACTGAAAGCCGAATAGCTCGCTCCTAAAGCAGAACGTACTATTGGAACACGACATTGATTACAGGTTATATTATCAATGACATGTAGGTGAATAAACAACTGGCTAAATGATGTCTCACTAATCCATCACACAATCAATAGACAATTTTGTTGAACAAACTTTTCTTCGATCGATCATTGCAGAAAAGGGATTATCTCATGGCACTGTCAGTGCTATTGGCAGTGGCGCCTCCAGAAATGTTTCACAGGAGCGGCTAGATGTGGTCTCTAGGAAATCATGGGCTGGTGCACAAATACAAGAAGACATAAGTGAATTTCAGAGATTCTATTGTGCTTTTGTACTATGCTGACAAGTAATTTAGGCTGAAAACTAAGTCTGATGGCAAGAAAAGTACACAGTGTCATCTAGTGATGGATTCAGTCTTCACGGCAAGGAGGATTTTTAACTGATTAATGATGTTACTGCTGTGTTGTGTATACATATAATCTTGCTTTGGAGATGCTTTTTTGGATTCTGCTGTTGCTTGACACTACAGGTATGTAATTAACTCAGAGGAAAACGCAGATGTGTCAGATCAACATGGCGGCTCGGTTACAAACTTTCTCTTTTATTTCGAAAACACTTCAGAGAAAATATTTGTGAAAGCATTTGAGGTGAGAAATAAGCTGTGCAGTAGCTGAATCTGTCCTCGTGTTAGTTCAATGATGGCTAGTTTAGACATTTGATGAAAGTTTCGTGATGTGTCGGACCTCCGCACACCACATCGAGTTTGCATAAAGTAGAAGTCAGGTCTACTTTATGCAAATGAGCCGCACTGCAACTGGACCAGCATGCAACACGGTCCGTTTCTCTTCCACAATGAATGAGATGTGGGAAATTGCCAAATCTCGTGGACACGTACCTTAATGCTACATGTCCACTAGATGCATTTTTCCTGCATATAAATGCAGTTCCATCTAGTTCCATTTGCTGAACAATAAATGAGTTTCAGTGGATGAACCGATCAGATCTGGGGTGGCCAGTGAGATTTCAGGGCTGGAAAATATACTGTCACTCATATTATTAACCAAAAATCACACCAGAACTCTGAAAGCCAACACTTCCAATAACATATTGTGTCTGAATCTGCACTTCAGCCCCTCTTGTGTGCATTTCAAGTCAAGGGACGATGTCACGGGGACAGACGAGGCTGAGGAGAAACAGGCTAAGATTAATAGGTCTGTGTTGCAGCAAAAGACAGCATTTTACTGACAGCGAAGAGCGCTATTCATCACAGCTTCAATGGACCTTTCTGTGCTCAGTGTATGTGATCAGCACCTGGAAGCAAACAACAAACTATCTGGACTGAGAAGATGAATGATTGTGAAGGTCAAAGTTAGTAATTATTTGTTAGCTTAAAGGTCACTGTCCATGTTATTAGTAGCATCTGTGCTTTTCCTGCCATCATAATACCTGCTGTGAAAATGACCTATTGACAATATCTTGGTGTGACATATCTGCTGTTATTACACCAATTTAATGCACTTTTCTCTTCACATTTTCACAGAAACAGCATTAAAGCCCAACTGAAGTTAAAATTTATATCTGCTAAAGCTGCTTCTGGTGAATGGATTGATGCAATATCTGTGTAGACGGACACTAAAAATTGTAATATTACTTTGATTCCAAGAGCAAACCAGTAACTGATTTAAACAACTTTTGTAAGGATGAAAAACCCTTATGCTGTTTCTGTTGTAAAAGCTTCCCTGAAATACAGTTATTTCAAACAAAAACCAACCATATATATCTATCCATCTATCCATCTATCCATCCATCCATCCATCCATCCATCATCCATCCATCCATCCATCCATCTATCATCTATCTATATATATATATATATATATATATATATATATATATATATATATAAATAAAAAAAGTAAAACAAATATAATATAGAAGCAAAAAAGAAATACAATTATGTGTGTGTGTGTGTGTATGCATGTATGTACAATAGAAAATAATATTTTTTCAAAATTAAACTGATGTATTTCCGCAACAGTGGATTTTACAGGGTTGCAGATAACATGTCTTTCAGACAGCCTCCAAGTTTTAGGGTTCAGAGGATTAGAAACTATAACTGCTGCTCCAAATCTTGGTACCTTTATTTCTGTTAATTTTCCATTATCTTTTCTATTTGTGCCTAATTTTAACTCTCTCTTCTTGTTCCACTTTGAGTGGTCTCCTCTTCTTTCACATCATCTCCGCCCATCCTCTCTTCTAATTCTCCCACTTCCATTCCCACGCTTTCTCTACTTCACCTTCTTCTCGCTATCTGTACTTATTCTGTCTCCCGTCTGTTTTTTTTTTTCATACCAACTCCCTCAGTTGTTCTATCTTGGACTCTTTCATGTTTTTATTCTAACCTCGCTTCATGTTGTGGCTCCCTGCGTCTCCTTCGCTCTGCGTGGGCTCCTACTTCAGCACCGTTTGAGTCACAGGACCACAGTATGTTTGCTGCTTTGTTTCTGTGCAGAGATATTTACCTTTTCATGCGTTTTCAAGAGAGAGATTTTTCCAAGTGTTATTTCCAACATCCCTGCTCCACCTAGCAACAGCCTGCACGGTGCACAATCTCCCTTTCCCCCTCTCATTCTGCCCCCTCTCATTCTGCCCCCTCTCATTCTGCCCCCTCTCCTCTCTGATTTCCTCTCTCTGCCTTTCAAACACCCCCTCATGATGTGACTGGGAATACTGGGGATGAATTTACACACTCACATGCAGGTATACTGGCACACATTAACACACACACCCACACACACACACACACACACACTTCTGCTGCTGGTCTTTAAGCAGATCTGATGACGTTGGCTGTGTGGAAGCTTCTAAAGACTGATATTCAAAAAGAGACCTTTCGGTTACTATGGCAATGACAGCGATATGAAAATGACAGGTTCTTCATAAATGCAGCACAGATTGAGCACATTTCCATGTAATTACACCTGAGAGCTCACTTCAAATCCATGAACAAACACACATGTGTACTTTCTTCACGCTCTGTGTGTTGCTGCTGCTGCTTTGTGACACACATGTGCACTTCATGTGTCTAAATATCGTGTATTTTAGACAGCTGTGGAAATGGAGGGCGAGTGACCTTTAATTTTAATATGTTTTATTGGCCTACACTTTCTAACACACACGAAAAAAGAACGCACATGCTAGACACTCCCTGCTTTTACACAAACTGGGGCAGAATCTAAATTCAGACTGGGATAGGAGACATCCGGCTGGTGTTTGTATTTTTAGCTATTTGTTTTAGTAAAGGGTGATTTAAAGCATCTAAAAATAATCAAAACATGAAAGATGGATTGTGCACTGAATAAAATTAGTTATACCGTAAAGCTTTGAACCATAAAATGTATTTATGGTTCTGCAGGTTGCATGATCTCTTGTTGTTTCCAACTATATTATTACTGAATTCATGTAATTGTTCTCATACTCCCAGAGTATAATGACCGCTCGATTGCATTTTGTCAACGTAAAAACAACATAATCTTTATCACTCATTAGGTCTTTTTGCAAAATGTTTAATAGAGCTTTCTCATTTATTTTATGCCCAAAAATCTCCTCTTGCTTGCAGTATTTCCTCATTGTAGCTGTCAGAATGTGTCTGAATAAGGCTCTGCAGGGGAACAAAAATCTTCACACATGTCTGCATCCCTCTTCTGTTTAATTTAGACTAAATCCACAAAAGCATTTGAAAATCAGCGAGGCTTTTGTCTCTTTAGCTGCCACTGCCAAGGACCGAGTCTCTACTTTAAAAGACAGTTGAGCAGAGAAATCATCCCTCTGCAGTGGCATTTTGACTTTTCCTGACAGGACACGCTGTGTTCTGACATACTGAAGATGAGAGTAGCTTCTTGTGTTGTGTCTAGGTAGATGTAACGCAAATAGGGCACGTAGCAGACAGGGAAACCTTTCCAGCCGGGCTGCCAGACGTTTTGAGCACACGACCCAAATGAGAAATGATGAAGTCTTTCAGGGTCGGGACACGACACGGCTCAACATGTCATATCTGTTGGAGGACCATTTTTTACCACTTTAAATCTCTGTGTTCATATTTCACAAACAAAATGATCTTCTGTTCAGCGCTATTCTCCTCTTTCACAGCTGTCAAAGGATGAGTCATGAAATTAACCCGTAGCGGCCCATAATTTCTTCCGTTTTCATGCCGGTAAAAATCGAGCATTAGCGTTTGACGCGCTCCAACGTGAAGAACTTTTGTTTACCTTGAAGAGCCACTTTGTGAAGGCAAACCAGTTTTGCCCAGGGCCTGATTGGAGGGTGCTAGAGATGGAATATCATCCATCTTGAAAAGCATCCCTGTAATTAACTTCAGAATGAGATGAACTTGAGGCGAAGCAGCTCTTTGTCTCTGGCAGCATCCGCTTGGTTAAGTGCCCTCGATGTGGGACCCTGTTGTTTATCCAGGAAATTGACTGGACATGATCAAACTCGGAGAGCGATGGATGCAAAAAGACACATTTATAATGTAGAAGAGATGCGGCGCTACATAACAGAGAAGCTGAAAGCCAACAATCTAAATCCTGTTTTGGTGAAAATGAAAGACAGAGCATCCAAAATGCCATAATTACCCATTATATTGTCAATTTAATGTGTCTCATTCCTCCTCATGAACAGCTGGAGCACATCTACACAACACAATGGCAAGTTGTATTATTGGTGGAATTTAGCCACATATCTTAGAACCAGAAACTGATTCTGAAGAGGAATGATGAAAGAAAATCCCACCCTACAAGCTGATAGGATTGCTTCCTTTGGTTTGTTACGTGTGAAACTCCAAAGGGTCTTAATCTGTTTTTGAGAAATTCTCCGCCATTGTTTTGACTGCAAGTCTTCTAGCATATAGAACATCACATATGGACATGTAAACATCATCAAAAACTAGATTTTTGCCATGGGGCATCTTTAACAACTCACAAAACTATCTGCAGATTTTCTCCAAAAAGATGTGTTTTTATGAGATTTCAAACTATCCAAAGGCTGAACAAGGTGGACAAGGTTCAACAAAGTCAGTTTACTGTAATAAAATACAGAAAAAATTACAGTCAAATTCTAAACTACAGCTAAATGATCTAAAATCGGATCCATTTTTGTAGCCAAAAACAAGAATGACCGATAACAGCAGACTACCTGTTACTACCTCCGCAAAAGGTAGCAACATCTGCTGCTCAATTTGTGATTTATACATTTAGCATAATTCTAGCAAATATCTTGGTAGTACGCAAGAGCGGTTTCAGATTTCAGAATTAGATCATAAAGATGAAAGACGCATTGATATTTATGATGTACACGACTTCAAAAATTTGGGGTCACTTAGAAATGTCCTTATTTTTGAAAGAAAAGTTTTTTTTTCAATGAAGATAATATAAAATGAATCAGAAATACAGTCTAGACATTGTTAATGTGCTAAATGATTATTCCAGCTGGAAACGGCTGATTTTTAATGGAATATCTCCATAGGGGTACAGAGGAACATTTCCAGCAACCATCACTCCTGTGTTCTAATGCTATATTGTGTGACAGATATTTCTTTTTTGGAAATAAATCTAATTTTATCTGGAAAATAACAAATTGTATCTGTGTCTAAGAAATCACTTTCAGCTAAATTACCCATGAGAAAAACACCTGTCAAGGAAGTGTGTTAATTCCAGATCACATGACCTGCTCCACATGATGTCATTTCCTCCTGAAGAAAAGACTGGCCAGACTCCAAGGCTTTCTGAGTTATTTAATATAAAGTAGTGTGGATTTATAGCATGTCAATAAGTTTACTACAATATCTTTATAAATAATTTTAAATTTCAATTTTACTCAATTGTATATATAATATTTGGAATGATCTTTGTCTAAAAATGCCATGTGGTGTTTGGTTATAGGCTGCAATGCTGATTTTAGGCCTGAAAACAGCCCAAATGTCAACTATGTTACAAAAAGTCCCGCAATCACCTTGTAGAGTAAAATACAGTAACAAATTATAAAGAATTTAACTGTTTAAACAAATAACTGTCATTTTTAAAATACTGTGAAATTACAGGCAACGGTGGCTGACAGTATTTCTACTTTGTCAGAGGAAAAAGTCATGTTTCCCTCAGAACTAAAAGTGTTGTACTCACCATATGAGTGACATGTATAGAGATAGAACATTAGCATGACTAAAAATATCAGAACCAGCTACAAAAAAAATCTCCAAGTATGGAAATTTGCAAATATTGAAACAACAGACCTTTTATGATGGAATAGTTTTGTGGTTCTGCTTTTTTAAATACTGTCTAATACTTAAAAAACAAAGGTGTTCATTTAATTTTTATCCAAATCTGATGAAAACTCAAAATTAGGGCCACGTTTACAGAAATAATCAACTAAAAAAATCAATCAGTTAACTTGCATGGCCACATAAGTGTTTAAAGTATCTGTCTTTCACCTTGAAGAGTTCGACTGGGGGACCATCTGTGACGACCATATGTCTTCACACCTCCATGAGTCTAATGAGAGAGGACTGAAGGTACTGTAATGAAATTAGCATTACTGTGTGCACTGTTGAATACTTTCATTGTTGGCTTTAGTATGTACAAACATCCCTTGCTACATCTGGTTCTGTACAGAAGAACATCTGCTGAACTTTACTCCAGTTAATAAGCAGTTCATATTTGGTAAAAACAAACCAGAGTCACAGTGAGGAAGTGTTTTAATTTGTGCAGCTATTTTGTTCAATAACAATCTCAATTTAGCAGGATTACGTGTATTTATGAAGGCTCTGTTGTGTTTTTCAAGTAAACTCGAATAGTATTTTGCAATTTTGATGTGTTGAATGCTAATAATCACACACCTCTTCAGTGTCTTTTCATTAACACTCTCCTCAGTTGCAATTTCCACACAAGCCTGGGTAGAATATTAATATTTGTTAGTGTCATCTTTCATTCTGAGTACAAACAGTCTGGTGGCGAATGTGCTTGTCTAATTTATAGAAGCGTAGGAGGTGAATGAGGTGTGATGTTTACATAAATTGCTTGACCCCACTCCTCCAGTTTTAGAGATCAGACATATTTAGATAATTATTCATCCCCTGTTTGGAACTAGAAGCTCTAAAACCCTCTCCACAGTCCCCCAGCAAAGCCTTTTGTGTCTATCTGCTGGCGGTGCTTGTATGCTCCGGGCGTTTCTTTGGATGACTGGTGGCTGCTGGAATAGACTTTGGCCATTTGTAGTCCCGGTGGGAGTAAAAAAAATCCCAGCTGAAGCAGCGTGACCACCGAGCTTTCTGCTAAAAAAAGAGAGCAAGAACAGAAAGAGTGAAAGAATGAAAGAGCGAATGAACAAAAGGAGCAGGAAATAGAGATATTAAAGCCAAAGAAGGACAGACGCACAATAATGGAGAGGGAGGTGGACACACAGAGCAGGACTGTGGTGTGTCTGACTCCGCCCACTTTGACCTTGGGCGCACCGCCGCCATTCATCCATTCATGCTGACGTACAAACAGGACACACACACACACACACACACACACACACACACACACACACACACACACACACACACACACACACACACACAGGACAATGCACCAAACCTCCAAAGAGAAACTGTTGTTGGGCGTCCAAGCCGAAACTGAAAGCCATTTCCTTCCTGTTTGTGCACAAAACAGACTTTGATTCAGAGATTGTGCATTTGTGTATCTTGCCCCCTTTTGTCTCTGTTGTGTGTGTGCGTGTCTATATATATATATATATATATATATATATATATATATATATATATATATATATATATATATATATATATATATATATATATATATATATATATATATATATATTTGTGTGTGTGTGTGCGTGTTAGCTTGCGTAGGTGGACAGTCGTGTTGCATCGAGGGACCGACTGCTCCATCTCCCCCTACACACATCATCACACCACCGAGGCAACGCAAACACACACATACACTGCAACTTTTGTTCCAACTTGCCCATGTGACTGTGGAAATGACGCCCGTTTGTTTCCGCCGCCTTAAGAAACTGAGTGTGAATTCACCTTGAGGGCCGCAGAAATAAGACGGCCATGTCTACATTTCTGAAGAAAATAAGGAAATGGCATGTGATCTGTCAAGGCCAGTGCACTGTCTTTCAGTTTAAAATGAAAATATCACTGGGAAAATGGGTTCTTCCCTCACATCTCGAGCTTCGGGAAATTCAGCTAGTAGTTTTTGCTTAACCTTGTAGGCAAACTGTATGGAAAACACACCTCAAAGGAATTTAATGCATTCAAAAGCTCATGTCTGAATGGCGCACTTTAATAATTCTATTAATCAGAGTTGGTGATGTGAGTTTCAATGTCTGATTGTGTGGGATCGCTTCAGCGTGTGGCATTTAAAAGGGCTCTTTGTGTGATGTTTACATGGCCCTTCTGGAAGCGCCAATACTTCACAGCCATGAAGGGCACGTTGCCTATGCATACGACTGCAGGAAAAATGCAACATTTGTCTATTAATATGATAACATCCAGTCCTGCTTCACTTCCAGGCTCTGCTCTCCGTCTGCCAGCATGTTCAGAGGCCAGGATCACAAACTCTGTACACAGTGTGCCTTCAGATTTGACCAATAGGGGCTTTTGTTTTTCTGTTCTTCGTGGTTTTTCAGTTTATATTTTAGTCTTTTTAACTGATGCTTGAAATGGACGACTTGCTATGGGATTCAGAGCAGATATTTAAGGTCTGCAGAGGGCGAAGCTTTTCTTCAATGGATGGCAGAAAGTTTTGTACACACACATTAATGAGTTTGGGTGAATTGCCTTGGTAACAATGGGATGAATTACCATGAAAATTGATACGGACATACTCACAGTGAATTATAACATACATCTGGTGACGCTTTAACTATTCCCCCAGCTACAACATCAACATTATCACAGGGAAACCAAACGCAGCAGCCTGATTGCAGAGTGGTTTGGGTGCAAACCACTTGGGCACATATGCCCTGAGCACTGCCTTGTCAGTTTGAATCCCAACTGGGCATCATTGGCTGTGTGTTATTCCCCTGGTATGGTGGCACAGTGCTCTCAGTAAAATCATGTGTTTTTTAGAAGGACTCCCTGGTTCTTTAAAGCAGCATTAACCATTGAAGAACTTCTTTATTTAGGGTATAGTTCTTCAAGTACTTAAACCATCCAATCTTTTTATTTGGTTGGAACATGCTGGTCTATTGTCTGGCGTTATGGTGTACAAACGACCCTAAAAAGAAAACACGGATTTGAATCTTCTCTCATTCCCTGGTTTCTTTTTTGGTCGCCTCCGCCACTTTGGCAAGTTCACAAGTGGTAGAACTAAATGTTGTACACTTTTATTCGAGTTGTTTAGTGGCAGGAAAGAACAAAAATTAGAGCTGTAACTACATTTTTATTTTAATTTTCAGATTATTTTCTCAATTATTGGTTTAGTCTATGAAACATCAGAAAGCAGTGAGTTCATCAGTTTCCCAAATGCAAAGTTACTATCTGATGAGTTCACATTTGATTTTCCAGCTGTTTTTTAACCACACTCTCGTGGAATCATTTGTTCACAGTTTTCTATCACCCCGGCCATTCTATTCATTATTTATCTAGTTTTCATCTGGGCCTTATTTGATTTTTGAAGGTCAGCTTTCTTTTTCAGGCACCATTCAGTACAAACTGTTTGACTTCACAATGTCTGCGAGCTCGTGTGCGCTTCAGTGTCAGTTTTCGGCTGCTGTGCCGAGACATCGGGCTGAGTGGAAAAGCCAAGGCGCCGCTGTGAGGTTGAGTGTTGAATAGGTGCAATCTGATTCAGTTTATCTTCAGCTATATGAACAGTTACTTTCTGTAGTGCGATTTTTTTTTTTTCTCAGACAGCGGCAGAATGGTCGCCTGTTACACCGAGTTGAAGTACCTAGCGTCTCCACAGCGCATGAGGGATGACACCCGGAGTGACCCATGCTTTCTGTGCGGCAGCCCATTCAGAAGCAGTAGTGCGCACACACACCCAACAGTGTTGAACACAAACAGCAGGGCGATGGCAGTGAATAGTTACCCTCCCATGTTTCTCTTTTCTCCGCCACACACAGTTTCTCTCTCCTTTCTGCCCCCCTCCATCCCTTTGTCTTTCCTCGGTTAGTCTTTCGGCACAAACACTTCACACAGCGCCGTACAATGAGCGCTCTGTGATGGAGGGAAGCCTGTTTGTGCATTGTACTGCAGCGCTTTGTCTCTGGCCATCATCATCGTCTTTCTCTCTGTGTGGCTTTACCCTTAATGCAGCGCTGTAGGCTGCAGGTGAGACGTGTGTTGCTCCTCTGAGGCTCATATCCAGAGAATCATGATGCTGAAATGCACTACTTTTGCTGAAACGGTACGAAAAATGAGTCCAGAAATAGTCTAAAGAGGTCTTAACCGAAAGCACACATTGCACAAATTCTGATTATTATCCACTTTTTTCCTACAATGGCCACTCTCTCTGCCTTCTGTCTTTCTTCCTTTGTCATCCACCTCTCATTCTCTATATCAGTGTTCACATCAAATTGCCTGACAATGAGCTCTTTCTTTCTTTCTCTCTCCTCCGTCTACCACTCTGCATCAATGTTCGCATCCAATCATGTGACCCCACATTCTCTCTGTGGCCGCCCAGTCTGTCTGCATCCATCTGTGTCCGTCACTGTGGAAGAATTTGACAGAAAAAAAGTGCGTTCTATTGTTGTATAACGTAATAAATGACTGTGATTGGCTGTTAAAAATATGATAATTCATGTTAAGCTATTCATGTTTCATGCTTAGTGCCAATATTCTAGTCAAAAGGGAGAACAAAGAATTATTAAGTCGCTGTTAATAAATGTTTTCATTTTACTGAAAATACAATTAACCTTTTTTTCTAGTATTTAATTGTTGTGTGTGATGATCTGAACCCGTAAACCTGCCTGCCGATTTAAAAATTCATGCTTTTATGAGATGTTTAAAAAGTCCCCCCCAAAAAAGCTGTAATAGCAGAAGAAATAATTGGATCTTCAAGTTTCAAAAGATGCAGAAAACTTAACCAAATCTTAGTTTAAAATTGTGATATTTCTTGAAAAGCATTAATTCTGTTTCTCATTAGGGCTGCACAGTGGTTAACACTTTCGTCTTGCAGCTAGAAGATCCACGGTTGGCCTTCCTGGGATCTTTCTGCATGGAATTTGTATGTTCTCCCTGTGCTTCCTCCTACAGTCCAACAACATGCTGAGGTTAGCTGGTAACTCTAAATTGTCTGTAGGTGTAAATGTGAGTGATTGTTTGTCTGTATATGTAGTGCTGTGATAGACTGGTGACCTGTCTAGGGTGTCCCCTGCCTTCACTCTAAGTCAGCTGGGATAGACTCCAGCCCCCCGTGACCTTACTGAGGATTAAGCGGTGTGTAAATAATCAGTAGTAGCAGTACTCCTCCAAGGCTGTTGTATCAATTCTGATGGATAAGTTCCGATAAATCTGCAGCGGTGGATTTGTAGTAGAATTGCAATCATGTGACGCAGTGTTCACTTGTTGTCATAGTTACAGTGATGCCCTGATACTATCTTGCAATGATACAGAAATCTTTAACAAATCCGTGTATCCAGACTATAAGCTGCATCGCTGTCAAAATGTGTCATTTCTGACCTTCCTTGAAACTTTCATCCAAATCCAGTCTGTTTTTGAGTAATGTTTGCTAACAGACAGACAGACAGACAGAAAAACGTATGCTGATCGTCACCTAACTCCGTCCCATTCTTTGGTGGAATAATTACAAATCTAAGTAATAACATATAAAGCCAATAATTTTTCTCCAGTACTTTTAAAACATTTATGGAAAAATGTTGATTCCAGTTAGTTTTTGTAAATCAAATAATCAAGTAACATCAGATTTCTTGTTTAAAAAAAATTGATGGCACTATAGTTTTGTCATAACTCACAGAAGACATTTCTGAGTTCTCTCTCCTTCTAATCATGGTTGTGCTGTTTCTATTGAGGTATTGTATTTTGTATTGCAGTGAAAAATGAGCCCAAAGTGAGTAAAAATACGACGGGAGCAAAAAGCTGCCTGGAGTTTGCAGGGTTAAATATCCTCCCCACGTACAGAAAGGCTCATTACAGAACTTTAGGTTCATGTACGACATTCAAAAGCACCACTAGAGTGGAATTACTGTGATTGGCAATCCGCTCTAATGAAGTATCTGGTCCCTCCACACTGCATGTCAGCGTCATGCTCAGGGATTTAAAATAAAAATCACTGGAGTGTGCTGTGTTCATGGAAGTGAAACAGAATTCAGGAGGCAGGGGGGGAAAGTGCTTCTGGATGCTCTTGCATGTGTGTGTCTGTGCATTTTATTTTGATTTGTTTAGTTTGTGGTGAGTGCATCTGTGATCTGGTCGTTGCAGGTCTTTAAATATTCTTTTTAAATCCATATTCTGTCTTTTCCCTCATGCTCATCCCATCACTGCACCCTACACATGCATGCTTGCAGATTTACCTTCCTAGAGCTGCATGGCAGGACGTATAGATACTGTAGCTTCATTAATGGACCTATAGACTTGATTCAAGTAGTGTGTGACTGTGCACACATGTGTCTGCCTGTGTGTTTTACATGCTTCAGTAAATCCCTCCAGTCTCACTGCTCTGCTTTCCCCATGACAACAGTGAGTCATTTTTTTTTCCTGTGGCTTACAGGGACACACATATACACAGTTCTTGTGTAAATAGCTGTCCTTTCGTGTGCACATTAGGAGGCTGAACGTCCAAATATCCTCGTGCTCTGGCATAATGTTAATGCAACTGCTTATGGAGCTCCTCTCCCATTTTTAATTAAGAGCATCGCCGTGTTTCTTCATTATATATTCAGATTTTATAGTGCTTTCTCACAAAACTGCTCAGTTCCTGCAGTAGTTTGCTAAAATATGCAGCTCTTGTAGTAAAAATGGACTCTGTAAATACCTAAACATGCATGCAGGTACACATATTAACGCTAAAAGTTCTGTGATAAAACAAGTTAAGTGCAAATAATAAGCCCTGGAGAGTTGGAGTGAATTAACCTGAGACTGCATGGAGACAATTTCATCGGTCAGTGTCATGGTATTCCATTGGTTTTGGAATTTTGACAGTTTTTCCGCAAAAATCTGAACCTGAGAGCACAGATCTGAGAACTGGAATTTCACAAGTGCACTGAAGCAATCTGCAAATGAAAAAATGCACTCAAAATGCAGCAGATGACAACAGAAACAGCATATGAGTGCAGACGAACAGTTTCCAGCAGATTTGCATCCGAGCAAGGGTTTTTTTTGTGAGAGTGACGGCAAGGTTTAGAGGGAAATTTGAATATAAAATGAAGAAATAATGCTTATAAACTCAAAGACCAAGCTCCTAAATTAAACATAGGAAGGTAATTCTATAACATAAAATGTAGAAGCTTGTGTGTTAGGATGTAGGACTTTATTCCAACCTTCCATTCATGCACATGAAAGAGCTTCATTCAAAAAATATTTTAATTCATCCATTTCTTTTGGAGCCTCGTCAGATTAGCCTAAATGTCCAAAATTGCAGTGTTAAATTTATCCAAGGGGAAGTCAAATTCAAAAATCTCCACGATGCTCTGAGTTTTCTACTTAATGACATCAACTACTGTAGGGAATCAGAATGTGTTTTATATTTGAACCAGTGGGGGGAATCTATTAAAAACAAATTATCTAATTAATTAGAAGCTTTGTAATTAATGAATCGTGCTTAATCACATTTTTGTCAACGTAAAGTTTTTCAGTTCAAATAAATTTTGGTTGGCAGATGAATCAATGAATAGTCATATACATGTTGATAATTAAAAATTTTATAAAATTTTAAAATGGGACACAGAAAAAAGTGATTTTGATGATTTAAAGCCTGGATTTAGTTTGGGTTTTCCACTATATGGCTCTTAACATTTGAATAAGTAGATCAAGGACCTTCAAAAAATTAAAAATCAGTAGATTCATTCTGTTTTCATAGTTTCTGGGTCTGATAAATGGTGTAATTTTGATAGAAGCGATTAAATGTGTTATTTTAAAAAAAAAATGCACTATTTTTTTCTTTAATTAATTAATGTGTTAAAGTCCCAGCCCTAATTTGAACATTTGCAGTGGTTTTCTATGAGTGGTACACAGATTGTTTTTGCACACAAGTCTTGGATTAAACAAAGAACTGAAACACCCCAAACACTTAATGTTCTATTTAACATAATGTTGTAAGCGGAGGAGGGAATATCGCCTAAAACGACTCGCAGACAGTTGTCTGCTAGACTTGACTGCTGATGGGGAAATTTGCACATGCAATCAATAATTATGGTGAATTCAAATTTGGCAGCAGCTCTGTAGAACAGGCTGACCTTTCTGCCACTGTAACTGGCATGGATGTGGGCTGCCGAGACAGATCGAGACAGACGAACACTGGCCCAGAGGGAGGACAGACACTGAGGTCGCACAGAGGGCACGCAGAGAGAGAAAAAAAGTGTGTGAGTGCATGGATGAATGACTAATATGTGCATGAAAGTTGGCCTTCTGTCTGCACATGTTGCAGCCACCTTGCTATGTGACTAAAGGAGGCCGTGATGGAAACATGTGCAGGTGCTACTGAGGATTCACAAACTTTACAGGCATCCACACTCACCTGTGGGTCTACATTCTGCCTCCTACTGCCACAAAAACACCTCAAACACACTTTATTTGCATTAACAGTTGATTATTAATTGATAACACTGCAGACTAAAAAATGTATTTAAAATTTGCATCCCTAATACATTCAGTACAAGAACAAGTTTTATACTGGCTTAAAAAACCCACAGATTGAGAGCAGTCAAGCTAGGTCAAAATTAACAAGAGAAATACACGGATCCTAACAGGTTTGACACTGAAAACATATATTAATGCACCCACAGATTGACAGTTATGAGTCTGCTGGTTGTCATAGATAGCAGAAACACAAAAAGATTAGAAGAAACTTTGGATATGGATATAAAATGACTGATGTACCAAGCACTTTAAGAGATGATTAAAAATGAAAACTGCCCGTCCACCCATTTTCAGCACATTTTATTGCAAATTTAAATTTGAGGCCATGTTTCAACAAAAATATCACAGGAACTGTTAAAAATAAAAGCCTAAAATTTTCAGTTTAATTCATATCATGCCATTAATTCAGAATCTGAAATATTGAACAAGTAGATCAAATAGTGTCTAATTATGGGTGAGTTGAAATATGAAAAATAAATCAAAACTGTCATGACAAGTCCAATCTTTGAGCTCATAATAGCAAAAAATTGATAATGCAGAAGCGAACTTGTGATATGCTCTGAACCATATGCAGCTGCATGCCGCAATATTTTAAAATAAGACATATAGATAACTTTTACTATGAAATATTTGTTCATTTCTGAAGCAGTGGCATGTTGGGAGGCAAGGAAACATGCAGGTGCAGTGTATTTGACCTCTGATATGTATTTTCTATGAGCCAATTTAATATTTCTTTTACAAACCACATATACTATTGAGGATGACACTGAAGAGGTTGAAAATGAATATTCATGCGAATATAACGGACCACAGATACACAATTACCAGTCTGTTGTCACAGATACCAGGAACAGAAAATAATTAGAAGAAACTTTGGATATTTGAAGAGATGTCTGAAATTTCAGATTATCAACCACTTTCCCAGATAATAAAAACAAAAAGAAAATTTCCTGTCGACCCATGATCAGCACATTTTTTTTTTTGTTTTGCACATTTTCATTTGGGACCATGTTTCAATGAGAACATCTCAGGAGCCTCAAATTTTCATATCATTGCATTAATCCAGAATCTGCAATATTGAACAAGTAGATCAAATTGTCTCTAATTATGGATGAATTTTGCAATTTGGGGACACATTAATTAAAAAAATTGATAATGCAGAAGTAAAGTAGTGATACTTTCTGAACCATATGTAGTTGCATGTCACCATAATACAAAATAAGACATAGACACACCTTGCTATCTGGCTAATGGCACTGAAGAGGTGAAAAAAGTATATTTATGTACATATGAGAAATCACAGATTCCAACTGTGAGTCTGCTGGGCAACACAGATACCAGGAACAGGAAAATATTACTGTATAATGCATTTAAAATGGTTTCTATGAAATTTTAGATGATATATCAAGCAAGAAAATTACCCATTGACCCAGTATTGCTCAGTATTCAGCACATTTTTTAGCACATTTAAATTTAAGGCCATGTTTCAATGAAAATATCTCAGGAAATGCTTCACTTGTAATTCATATCCTGCCATTAATTCAGGATTCAGAAGTAGATCACATTGTCTTTATTTATGGGTGAATTGGAATATGGGAAAAAAAACGTCAAAGCTGTCATGAAAAATTCCATCTCTAAGCACACAGTAACAAAGAAAAAGTCAAAAAACACCATATTTTCAGAACAATATGTTGTTGCATGGCGGAATAATACAAAATAAGGCATTTAGAGTATTTTTAATATGAAATGCTCGGTCATTTCTGAATCAAGGGCAAATATGTGCAGGTGTCAATGTTTTTGACCACCGGTTTGTATTTAATTTTAGGTTAATGAAGTGTTGCCTAATTAATATTTCTTTTGCAAACCACATATGATATCAAGGATGCACACACTGCAGAATCACACTCACTTGTGGGTCTGAATTCTGCCTTTTACCGCCACAAAAACCCCACAGCCACACAAACCACATGGAGCCCAGCAATACTAGGTCAAGCTGTCTGCGTGTCATTAAAAATGGATAACCGTTTGACTGGCCGAGCTGCTGTGTTGCTGTGAGGTGGTTTTTATTGGCGCTGCCACTGAGGAAATAAGAAAGTCCCTCCATCCCTCATCCATTTTGGGTGAGTCATTGGCAGGTATGAACAGGAGATTAGACTAATGTGTGAGTGTGAGCGAACATCTGTGTGTGCGTGTGCGCAGGAGGATGCTTTAAAGTGTGTGTAGTGGTGTGCTAGTGAATATGTGTGTGTGTATTACACTAATCTGTTGAAACGGCGAGTTAAAGGTAGAGGAAGAGAACCTGAGAAATTAAACTGAGATGGAGGATCAGCCGTTTAATAGAGTTTTCAAAATGGGGCCAATAGGGAGAAAGTAGAGTGCAGAGAAAATACAGGTTAGCTGCAGAAAAGATTCACTGGAGGAGGAGCAGCCATGTGTGGATGTGAAACACAGGCTGTTATAGTGTTGTAAAATTAAGAATGTGACCATGAGAAGAGACACAGGGAGACCTTAAGTGTCCAGAAAACGTTTACAGGTACAAATTCAATTGTGAACCTCTTGTAAATCCTTATGGTGAATGATAAAAGTGTTTATTTAATCCACACACAGAAGCAAATATATAATTTTTGTTCTACGTTACATGATTTGTCTAATAGTTTGAAAAAATGGTTATTTCTGCTATTTGGTTTTTGGTTTTGGTTGTTGGGTTGGTTGGTTGGTTGGTTGGTTGGTTGCTGGGTTGGTTGGTTGGTTGGTTGCTTGGTATGGTTATTTACTTTTCAGATCAGATCGATAACTTCGGTGAATTAATATGTAGGAAAATGAAACAGAAAAGTGGCTATATACTAGAGATGTTAATGATTAATTGTTAATAATCTAAAAAAAAATATTCCAACCAATAAGACAGAAAACAAAGGACATACATGTAGCATATATAGTAATATTTTCTGAACCATATGTAGTTGCAAGTCACAAAAATATAACAATACTTTTTAATATGAAATACTTGCTCATTTATGAGGCAATGGCATGATGCTGAAATACTGTTGATTAAAAATTTCAGTGTGCTAAAAAGCATGTTGAAAAAGGGTGACAGGCAATTAAAGAAAAAATCTTGGAAAGTATTTGATATATCAACAAAAAAATGTCACAAATCCGTTCAGAAATATTGTGTGCAACCTACATTATAATTGTCAAACAAATTGGCAAGAAATTCATAATCACAGCCACCTACTATTGCAAAACACTGAAACACACAAGTCCTATGCAATATATACATTATGTGTTTAAATTTTCAACTGATTTTTGCTGTTGAATATTAATTATCATCGTGCAATTTGCACTTAAAAGCTAAACCTGGCTTTTGTTTGTATATCAGTGGATATTACGGAGCAGTTTGTGCTCGGCTGGCTAGCCTGCTGTTTATTCTTGTCATTTGCATGGTGCAGTTGTGCACCGCTACATGTACCTGCTGTACAATGAGCTGAGACTGTTGTGGATTCTGTTTGTATTGTGCTCACACATTGGGGCTCCTATCACCCGCAGGTTGAATTTGTTTTGGTGCCAACTTGGCAAAGATGGCGTGTTCTTTCTACGCTAAATTGGTCATTTCCTCATGCGCCTGGCAGTGAACAGAGGGAATGCTTTGTTCTTCAAGTGCCTCTGATTGTCCAAATTATTTCAGTATTGACTGTGACAATGCCTTAAAAAACAAATCCACGATTTTGTACTTAACATCAAAATTCCAATCAGACTTTTAATTGGACCTTGGTGTTTTATTATTATCGGTGTTGTTTATATCTCTGCCCACACAGGACTGAGAAGTAAGATTGTGTTATTCTCACTTGTGTTTTACCCTCACTTCACTGCCTATTACTGTTTCTACTTCTTAGAAATATCACAAAACACAACAAAGAGGAAGGAAAGTGAGAAATAAAGTGAGCTATAGGAGAGTCAGACGGTGAAAACAAGAAGCCAGTAAAATCCCAGTCTGGACCGAACAGCGTCTGCAGGCGCTGCAGCAAGGTCATGCATCTCTCAGCTAAATTTAAATCAAACAGATGTATTCGAGAAGAAATCAGTGTCCAAGAAGGGATGAAAAAACGCAGCGCACACTGCTCTGAGAGGAAGTGGGCATAAGGGATGGAGAGGCTGAAACAGAAACGAATTGAAGGAGGGAAAATGGAGATAAATATAAAGCTTCCTCGTGTCTCTGTCATAGTCGTTTTGACTCATCTCGACCCGTGAAATCATACAACTGTGTTCCGGACAGAAATAACCATCCATCGTCATGATGTGAGAGGAAAATCAATTAAGTGGATGACTTTCAAAAAATACAGGAGTATGGGAAGCACATAGAAGAATATAATCTTATATATAAAATACAAACAGCAAACGTGTCTCAACACAGGCGTGATCAGTTTGGAGCTTAATAAGAATTCATTTTGTGTCTCACCAAGCACTTACAACACTGCCTGAGGAAGCAATAGCTAACAACAATGCAATAAAGTCAAAGCAGTAAAAAAAATACGTGTTCTGAATTAGTCTTCCCTAAAAACTAGTTGTTTGTATCCACCCAGACTAATTTAAATTAATATTATATGAAATAAGGCTTCATAACTGCAAAAAGTATGCAGCATTCTCAGCTATGAAATGCTGAAAGTGGTGATTGGTGGGTTTTATAAAAGGAGAAATTAACCATACTAATAGTTTGTGAGTTTGCTTCAGGTTAGATGTGAAATCCCAAATCTGTACATTGTAATGCTTTAGGCTATGGGAGAGCAGGGCACAATCTTTTGGGATATTGGCGAAATGTTGGTAAAATGAACATGTTTCTATACACGCAACATACTCATTGCTGCTGCAAACAAACACTGAACGTTTGTCTCTGGAAACTACCATTGTTGTATAATTTCACCAAAAATTATGCAAGTGAATGATTACAGCTCATTATATTGGAGAGGTTAATTGTAACAGACAGATCGTTAGCTGTGAAACATGCTAGAAAATAGGTTTAAATATAATTTATTTGATACAATCTATATACAATCCTACCTACACTATATATCACAGGTGGATGCTGTATGTGGATCTATCAAGGGTAGAAAGATATCTAGACATCTTACCAACCAACCAACCTCAACCCAACCAACTAACCCTCCGTCCGTCTGTCCGTCCGTCCGTCCGTCCGTCCGTCCGTCCATCCATCCATCCATCCATCTATCTAAATAAGGACACACCCGTTGTCTAAGTCCTGGTATCCAGGGAAGATGCGCTTGCCGGATGAAAACATAAGCTACTACCTTGCCAGCTGCTGTAGTAACTGGACTTAACTTGTGATTGAGCAGGAGAACCACTTACGCTAATGCAATGCAGCTTCTGGACCATTTTAGTGTTTGGGGAGGCAGGGGTCCATCAAAGTATAGCTGCAGAGCATCATCAAGCCATGATTTCTGGTCCACGCAAAAAGCACTGAACCCTGAAATGCTAAACAGTTAGAGTAGATTACATTCAGCTTTATTGTCATTGCTCTGAATACAAGTAGTGAGACAACGAAATGCAGTTCAGCATCTAACTAGAAGTGCAAAAGCAGCAGTAAAGTGCATTATTTACAGTATTTTATCTACAGTATAAACAGAATTAGCCGTATGGACAGAGTAGATATAGGTAGAGATGTAAAGATAAATAGTGGTAGGAGCAATATAAATAGTATAAACTGTATAAACACTGTTAATAGTACTATTTATAAGAGTTATTTTCTAAATCATAGAATGTTTTTAGAATCAAATTTGCACAGATTTTAAGGTGAGTACAAATTTACCAAAAAAAAAAAAAAAATCCAATAGATCATCATTTTACACCACATTATTTCATTTGTCCTATCTAGAAAAGCAATGGTGCAACTAATAACATTAATTACGGCTCTGCTCAATTTACTACAGTTTTGCCAACGAGACACTGAGTCAGCATGAACAGTAGCTTTGCTTTGGCGCTGACTCACTAAATGGCAACTTCTAATGACACACGAATTCAGGTTCACGATTCAGATCATGCATCTTGTTACTCTCTCTTCTACCAAATATGGGCACCGATATTTTTAGAATTTACAGTAGATGCTTCAGTTAAACTTTAAGCAGAGTTTCAAAAGACATGTAGCTCTCCATGCTCATGAAACATTCATGATTCCAATAAAATTCTTAGATTTCCTTCAAGGTCCCTGCGTGGCAGCTTATACATCAGGGATTACTTTAAATTGGGGTTTAGATATGACATAAAACACAAAAAACCTTTAGATCTAGACTCCCTTATTATAAAACTACACTAACATTTGCAGACTGGGTCAATATTTGAACCCTAGTCTCCTGCGTCTGAGCTGAAAACGTCACCTCTGCCCTGTTGTCATGTTCAATAAAGAGCACAGTACATCCTGCATTTAGAGTTGCCCTGGACTCTGCAGAAAAATCCACCATAAACTCAAATGATCCTCCATGAAACTGAGCTGTAATAATTCAGTGGCACTAAATAAACCTGCACAGCCTGAAACAAAGTGTGATTTTCTGTCCTCCCGGGTGGATTTTGGCGCCAGTCAGCAGGTTTTCTGTTATATCGAGGTATGCTTGAAGTAAAATAAGATAAAAATGTGCCACTTTACACAATAATCATCTCTTTCCACATCTGCTGTAGAGTTAGTAAAGTTGAGAACCATATTATTGCACATTACGAAACCAGTAGTTACTGCCTATATCAGGGCTGTCAAACTCATTTTAGTACAGCAGGGGCCACATTCAGCCCAATTAGATGTCAAGTGGGCTGGAGCAGTAAAATCACAGCATAATAGAAAAACAAAATGACAAAAAATGAGACAAACAGCACGAAATGAAACAAAAAAGTCTAAAATACAAAAACAACAAAAACAAAACAAAATATTAAAAAAATAAGGCACAAAACAACAAAAGCGAGAAATAAAATGACAAAAAATTAGAAAAATGACACAAAACAGAACAAAAAAGAAAAAATTTCATTAAAATATTACACAGCAAAAAAAAGTGACCAAAAACAAGACAAGAAATTACACAAATAACACAAACGAGACAAAAATGGACAAAAAAAGACAAAAAATCACACAGATGACCCAAACGAAACAAAAATGACAAAAAAGAAAACGATAAAAACACGAGACAAACAAATAAAAAAGACAAAAAAAGACAAAAACAGCAAAAACAAAACAGAATATTACAAAAATAACGCACAAAACGACAAAATTGAAAAATAAAATGACAAAAAATGAGACAAAAGACAAAACAAAACAAAGAGACAAAATTTCATTAAAAACTTACAAAGCGACAAAAAATGAACAAAAACAATTCAAGAAATTACACAAATGACACAAACGAGACAAAAAAAGAAAAACGACAAAAAATTGTCAAACTACACAAGCAAGACAAAAAAAACACCAAACGACAAAAACCGCACGCAAAACACTAAATGACAAAAAAACATCAAAAAACACAAGCAAGACAAAAAGGAAACACAAAACGACAAAAACACGAGACAAACGACAAAAGTCAGACAAAAAAAACCAACAAGAAAAATATTACAGAAATGAGACACAAAAGAACAATGAGCAATATGGTATTTTACTTTATGATCAAAACAACTTGTCATGGTCTAGAAATTATCTTAAATTTGCAGTTTTCCAAATTTACAATTTGCAGTCAATGTCTTCTCTGGAATTTTCAAACTTTGAGGGCCGGATTGGACCCTCTGGAGGGCCGGTTTTGGCCCGCGGGTCACATGTTTGACACCCCTGGTTTATATCTTTTATGCATTCGGTGAATTTAACTTGCACGCTGAAGTCCACCCAGTCTAACCTTTTGTGATACCGCAGGAATATTCAGTTTGTCCTCTGACCCCGAGCATGTGAAATGTCAAGCAGTGACAACAGATTTAGGTGGGACGAACGCAGACACACAGCCAGCAAAGCAGGAAATCCGGGCAGGCAGACGAGCTTTGTCCAAGGCACTGACATTTTGGGGAAGAGAATGTGAAATATTGGCTGACATTTGTGCTTGGGGAGTGTGCTTGTTTGTGTGTGTGTGTGTGTGTGTGTGTGTGTGTGTGTGTGTGTGTGTGTGTGTGTGTGTGTGTGTGTGTGTGTGTGTGTGTGTGTGTGTGTGTGTGTGTGTGTGAAGACGAAGAAGTTGTGTGAGGCACAAGCCTGCGAGCGATGAGGAAGAAAGAGTGAAGAGGGAGAAGACTAGATTTGTGTGAAAACCAGGCTGTTGCTGCATCCATGCTGTCTGAAAAATGCCTCCATCAGCCCACTTTCTGTACATGTAGAGGACAATTTAAGACATTAGTAGACATGTTCATGATGCTCTGCAGCGTCTCCACTGTACTACAGGAGAGATCAGTGCAGTTTTATGGCGTTGCAGTAAATAATAGTGTCCATTCTGTTTAGCTGATGTGGTGATTTCCGACATTTTTGGCTTGTGAGTCCTTAAACTAGAACAGTATGCGCTTGTAAACCCTCCACTGCAGGTTCTGGCCTCTGTTTTCCTGCAAGTTTTGTTTTATGAGATCATTCGGTTTTACAACTGCAAAAATAGCAAACATTAATAGAAAGGTTTGGTAAAATAATCATGTTTTGTCTTAATAATTATCTCATTAAAATACAGTGATTTTCCAAAGTCAAAATACATTTAATACATTTAATACCCTTATCTGGATATTGTCATGTGTGCAGATATAAAAACTTAAAAGTTTTTTTTTTTCATTTTGTTGTTAAAATATGTTGATAGTATTACATTTTGATTGGACAGTTTCATCTTTTGAATAAAAAGAAAATATTTGTGAAATGAGGATACATTTTTAAAAGCATTTACAAAACATTTGCAAAGCACAGGAAACTTTATATAAATGTCAATTTTCTTTTAAAAACTGTAAAATTATTGGTTATTTAAAGTTCCGTTTTCAAAAATGTTCATCTTTTTATTATTAGACATTCACTGTCTACTTTTGTAATTTTATTTATTTTGGGATATTTCAAAAATATGGGAAAAAATATGCAAAATGAAAAAAAATAACATCTAAAAAATTCCATTAAAAAAAAAAAGGAATACATTTAATTATCCTGGCTGTGTTTCTTATTACATCAGAATATTGATGCCATTTTTGTGTTGGTACAATAAATAACAAAACAGTTAGCATAGCTTAGCATAGAGACTGGAAATGGGGAAAAGCTGAGCTATGCTCTGTGGGTTTTGTGGTTTTCATGGTTTTATGGTTTCATGGTTTTGCAGTAACCAAATCGTATTGTTTTGTTTTATCATGATGATGGAAAGCACTTTGGTCTTCTTTTATGTTGTTGCAAAGTGCTCTGTAAATACATTTTGACTGATTATTACTTCCATCAAAATACAACTTGGTCATTGCATTTACTGCCACATAGAGCTACAAGATCCTCCCTGTAATGATGGTACTCTAAAAAGAAAGAAAGAATAATGCTTTAGTAGAAATGGACCTTTCTGGTAACAAATACATTTTCTGTAATGAATTCTTTTCAACAGAGGTAATAAAACGAATAGCCAGCTCAAAAAATATATAGATTCTGTTATTCAACAAGTCCTGTGCAAAGTCTGACACATTTTTTTTATTAGATCATGTATTTTAAATGTGATGCTTTATGCGCTTTCGAAAAACAAAAACAGTAATCCTATTTTCTTGACTCTTTTGGCACAACCAGTAAAAAGCATTCCTAATATCAGTGCACTGTCACTTCTGCAGTGAAGCCAGCAAACACGTCTGGAAACCATGACAATGCAAGACGGAGCACATCGATGTTACCTTGAATGAGTCACCTCCAGACTGTGACAAATGTGAGGAAGAGACAGTCACAGTCACCTTAATAAGGTAACTCAGCCTCCTGGTCTGCTTCTTGTAGAAATTACATGCCGGCAAAAGATGCGGAAACGCATCCCGGTCGAAGGAACGACTCAAAAATATCGAGTTTTATGATGCATTTTTGTGTTTTAGTGGATTAAAAAGCACTTACCTAAATTGAAGCTGAGCGTCCCTTCATGTCCTGTGATGCATGACGCCGCATATAACACATTACAATACAGTATAGTGCTGGAGGGGGCGCCGCAAGGCATTCTGGGATGTGTGTGTGAACACAATAGACGGGCTTTTTCTCCAACACCTGCAATCTGGTGAAGCCTCCAGCTAATTTTCTGGTGACCAAATGAATTGGAAAAGACACAAGTGGAGCAACGGAGTGACAACAATGAGTGACAACATCGTTAATACGAGGAATAACTGAAACTAAACAAGGTTTACTGTTAATTAGCAACAGTTAAAACCCTGTAGGCTGAGCTGGAACCAAAACAGGGAGCAGGACAGTCAAGGGCAATCCAGTGTAACCCTCCAACCATGACTGCAACACAAACCGACAGTAGAAACACAAACAGCTCGGCGGCGGAGCAGCAATGTAGTGAGTGTTGCACTGCAGCGAGTTGCAGTGTTTTGTGATGGTTTTTTCTTCGTACCTTTTGGCAGGTTAGACGTACTTTAAGAGATCCTGTGTGCAGGAAAAACAACAAGGATATGTGTGTGTGTGAGGGAGAAAAAACAGGAATGGGTGGGGGAGAAGAGGGTGAGGGAGGGAAAGATATGGAAGAAAAAGAGAGGAAGTCTTCTGGGGAGGAGAGAGAACGCAAGGAAAGAGAGGTGATGCCAAGGTACCCTGCTGTTTTCTTTCTGACTAGAGGGCACAGCTACATTTCCTCTGTGTGTGATTCTCTTTTTTAATCACACACACACACACACACACACACACACACACACACACACACACACACACACACACACACACACACACACACACACACACAGTCACACACTACACAGTCTTTTGAACAGTAGTTCCCCAGAAGCTACAGTAACCTGAATTATTGACTGTAAACGAGCACAATGGAGAAATACGACTCAGTTTTCATACTGTAACTGAAGCCGATGTTACAGTCAGGATGGGAGTGAGGGAGGAATGAACACTGGGACGCCGGTTAGAAGGTGTTTTTGGAGCAAGTTTTGCAGTTTTAGGATTTTTGCAGGTAAATATACACCGATCGTCTTGTTTTAATGCAACATTCTGCTGGGAAACCTTGAGTCCTGACATTCATGTGGATGTTTGACATGTACCAGCCACCTAAACGGTGTAGGTCGATCAACCCTCCAACCCCCAACCCCCATGGCAACAGCAGTTCTTGATTCCAGTTGTCATCCTCAACAGGACAATGCACCTGTACACACTGCAATAACTGCTCAGGAGTGGCCCAGGGAACACAACAGAGCTAAGCTGTTTACCTGGGTTCCACACTCCCCAGATCCAAATCTTACTGAGCATCTGTGGGATGTTCCAGGATAAGCCTGATATAATTCACTGCCACCATCCTGGTGCCACAGGAGTGTCCATGCCCCACTGGGTCAGAGGAGTTAAGGCTAATAAGGCTATTAAGGCTAACTTGTTAGCAAGCAATCACCTACATTACCAGTCAA